>NC_056735.1:35330745-35478245 GCF_019279795.1 Protopterus annectens | reverse complement strand
TTCATTTTATAACACAATAACTTAACAGTACAGTAACAAGAAAAAAAAAAAAAACTAAATACAATGCCCATAACAATTAAAAAGCAAAATACATTGAACACTTAATATTTCTCTAACAGGTTAGGCAATTTTGTTCAATCAATTAAATAATGAGTTATGTTGTTAGTCTTTGCTTTAATAGTAACAATCTCATACAAATGTATTTCACAAGATGAATAAACTCAACTTTAAAGACATGAGTAGATTGGGATTTCTAGTTTTCCTTGCTATAGACCATAGTAAAAATGTTTGACTTTTAGAAATGACTTCAGGAACAGGAACATTGAAAAGGATAAGGAAGTCAGAAATTATACAGTTATCATTCCATAAAGCTTTACAAAGATATTTAAAGTCTAACCAAACTGAGAAATGATGTTGCAGTTAACCCTAAGTATCCAGTCAGCATCAGGGTGTCCACATCTCCAGCATTTCATTGCATCTTTCTTGTATATTATTGCTAGTCTATGTGGGGCGAAAAAACATACACACCAGAACAGGGAAGATGTGGATTCCTTCACTGACTGTAAACAAAGATTTTTATCTTTTTCTGAGAATACTTGTTTAACTTCAGTTGAATAATTCCAAAGAGAAACATCTGTTTTGCTAGAATCGTTTCTGAGAATGTTATAAATAACAGATATACTAAAGAGCCCATTTCTTTACCGGAAGAATGCAAAGTTCCTGTAATCACGGCTGCACAGGTAAAAAACACACTCTCCAAAGCCCAAGAACACAGCATCCATGGGACTAGACAACATCCCAGGCTGCGTTCTACATGAACTACAGAACGAACTGGCACCCCACCTAAGTACCATGTTCAGTCATAGCCTCACCTCAGGCTTTGTGCCTGCTGAATGGCGCACAGCAACATTTATCCCACTCCACAAGGGGGGAGCCACCACGGACCCCGGGAACTACCGCCCCATTAGCCTGACGAGCCTGGTCTGCAAGGCCATGGACCGTATCATCATGGAACTTATAAACAAAGACATTGGTAACCTCCAAACTCTGGATCCCACCCAGTTTGGGTTTGTAAAAGGCAGATCATGTCTCCTAAACCTGATAGACTTCTTTGAAGCAGTCACCAAACCATAGACAAGGGTAAGGTGGTTCACACAGTGTATCTAGATCTTGCCAAGGCTTTCGACACCATCCCCCACTCTGGAATTCTAGATAAACTTATTAAACTGGGTATAAATCCCTATGTCACAAGATGGGTTGCCAACTGGCTCACTGACAGAACCCACACTGTGAAAGTAGCAGACTCCAAATCCAACTTCAGACCAGTGACAAGTGGAGTACCTCAGGGTTCAGTCCTGGGTCCTCTCCTGTTTGGTATCTACTTCTCTGAAGTACAGGCTAACACAGAAGGCCTTTGGCTAACGAAGTTCGCAAATGACTGCAAACTAGGAGCCATAATCTAAACTCCTAACGATGTGGACGTCCTACAAAAGGGCCTCACTGAGACAGATGCCTGGTGTCAAAGCCATGGCCTCAAGCTCAATGCCAAAAAGTGCATTGTCATCCCGTTTGGTAAAAACTCTGTACCCACGAACTACAACATAGGCGGTAGTATACTTAACACCAAAAGTGTGATAAGAGACCTTGGGACACAGGTGGACAGTAGTCGCTCCTTTGATAATCACATCACCACAATAATCAGGAAATCCTTCTACGTGGCACACTTCATCACAAAAGGTTTCTCATCTAGAAAAAAAGAGGTCATTGGCCCCCTCTACTCATCACTCATTAGACGCATTATAGAGTACAAATCCCCTTTTGGTATGTACCTCACAAGACATCTACAACAACTGGAAAGGCCGCAGAAATACCTCAAAAAGAGGATTACTGGGCTCAAACATATGCCCTACGCAGACAGTCTCAAAAAACTCCAGCTTTACTCCATCGCATATCGCCTACTCAGAGGTGATCTCTGCCTAACATACAAAGCTATGTCAAACCCAGAGCTGTTGGACATGCTCCACTTAAAGAAATCCCAATCCCTCCAAGCTACATGCTCTAGGGACCTAAACCTTGTCACCACAATAAACAGAACATGCCGGAGGGATAGATTCCTGTCCCAGAGACTTCCCATTCTCTGGAATAAACTACCTATGTATTTCAAACAAAGCTCCTCATTAGCATTCTTCAAGAAAAATCTTGATGATTGGATGGGAAATAGGAAATTCACCCCAGGGATCACCTCTGTGGCTCTGCTCGACAGAGGCACAGGAAAATAATTTTCTTGGGTGGCAAAGGGCTTGAATAGGCCCCAGGGCCTATAGCCTATTACCTACCTATGAACCCATGAAGTGTTCTTGGGGGAGCTATTAATAATTGTTGAGATAAAATCCAAAATTTTAAGTTACTCTTATTGTATGCCTCTAATGAGGGTAAAAGCTTAGTATGTATAAAATCTTTACAAGTTTGGATGTCCAGCCAGTTGCAATTTTGCAAACTATATCTGCAGATCAAATAGTCTGTAGGACTTATTTTATTAGCTGTGAGAAATTGATTCCAATATAATAGGTCACCCTTCTTAAATTCTAACATTTTCTGAGTATTAAAAGATATCAAACATTCATTTGTGCAGGCAGTAGAAACATAATTATTAATAAATTCTTAATTATAAAACATAAGCTTTTTATACAGCAATATTTGTTTTTTTTAAGAGGTGTAAGAACAAGTTTTGACCTTTCACTTTGAATATATATTTTTAAAATCCATATAAAGGTGTTTGTATGTATTTGAGTATATGGTTCAAGCAATGTCCTATTACTATTAAGAAGTAAAGTTTCATGTATTGATTTCCAATATAATGTATAAGAAGTATTATTCCAAAGCTACACTGTGTTAATAAATGCAGAGTTTGAATAAAAAACAATATTTGGAAACCCTATAACCCATTCAATCCCAACTTGTGTTATGCCAGAGAAGAGAAATTATTGTTTTGTTTTTTTTTTTTGGGATACCAAAGGAAGTTGAGTAATAAGTTATTAATTTTCTGTTTATTTTTAACAGGTGGAATTATTAGAACTTGGCCAATAAATAAGATTTTAGGTAACAGTATCATTTTGATTCAACTTAGTCTGTCTTCATATGTGAAAAAGAGTTTATTCCAGCTGTCAGTTAGACTTGTAATTGAGTTTATAAGTTGTTCGTAATTAGATGTGAGTGATTTTTTATAATTAGATTCAATAATGATAAGTAGATATTTAATATGTGTGCCCTCCCAGTTTGTCTCTTTTTGATCTAAGTTTCATAGTAACATTTTTATTCACTAGAAGTGCCTGAGTTTTATTGTAATTGAATTTTAGACCAGAGATGTTTGCAAAGAAGTCTAGATTATGTAATAGGTGATCTATTGCGTTTCAGTATCATTAGAAGTTATTAATAGGTCATCAGCAAACAGTTGTGTCTTGGGGGGATAATTTGCCTGACACTTTAACGCTGTCATTATTTCTAACATAATTTGCAAAAGGCTCAGTAGCCGGGGCAAAGAGTAATGGGGAGAGGATGCACCCCTATTTTAGTACTTCTTAATATTTCAAATGGGCTAGATAGTCAAGATCCAATGTTTATGTAGGCTATGGACTTTTATATAGTTTTTAATTAATTCTATAATGTTTGGGGAGAAATTGTATTTTTGCAGAGGTTTAAACAGATATGGCCAACTTAGGGAGTCAAAAGCTTTATCTATATCAAGGCTTAAAAAAAGAAAGCTCATTTTTTTTCTTTTTTGCTAAGTCTATTAAGGACAGTAATCTAATTGCATTATCTTGTACCTTTCTGTTTTTAATAAACCTAGTTTGTTCTTCATGAATTAATATTGAAAGAATATTATTTAACCTGTCTGCTAAGATAGACATGAATATCTTGTAGTCAATGTTAAGCAAATAAATTGGCCTGTATGATGTGCAAAGGTCTGGCTCTTTATTTGGTTTTAAGATGGGAGAGATGATAGAATATTTCTATGAGGGAGGGATGTTTGCTGTACTTTTAACTTCTTGGAATGCATTAAGATTTTCAAGATGTTATCAGATAAGAGTTTGCAAAATTCCAGAATTAGACCATCCAGTCCTGGTGCCTTTTTTGTCTTAAGATTTTTTATTTGTTCCTTTAATTCTTTAAAGGAGAAGGGTCTATCTATTTATTAATATTGTGTTTGGATAGCTTCTTTTGAATATTATTAGTAAGAAAGTTGTCTATACTTTTGTTATCACTTGTAGATGAGTTATTATTAATATTCTTGTAATGGTTTTTAAAACATAGCAAGATATTTTTAGATCTGTAACTTTGATAGTCTGATTATTTTTAGTGTATATTATTTCTTTTATATGACTTTTTTCATTTAAATGTTTAGATCTAATCACAATCCTGGCATACTGTTGGGATTAATAGAGTATGACTGTAATCTGATTTTTTTTCAGATTTTATTGATATTTTATGCTGCATGATATCCTGATATTTCTTGTTTAGTTTGCATGTATATGGGCTGATGCAGATTTGTCATTTGCTGTAAATTTTAGTTTCAGTTCAGCAATTTCTTTTTGTATGTGTACCATTTTTTATTCCACTCTTTCCTTTTGTTTGTATACCAACTTTTGACTTCATCATGTAAGACTACCTTTAAAGTGTCCCATAGGATAATACCTGAAACCTCTCCATTATTATTGACATCTAGATAAAGCTTTATTTCAGCTAGAAGCCATTTTTTAAATCCTTGCACTGTTACTAGATAAGCAGATAGTCTTTGGCAGAAGTTTAAGGGGTCAGAATTAAGTGTTACATTTAAGGTGGTAGTGTTGTGGTCAGACATAGGGCATGATGTCAGTAATACATTATCAATTTTGGCCAGTAAAGAACTGATTACAAAGACTTTGTCTATGTTGGTCTGCATGCTAAATCTGTAAGAGTACAGAGAATAGTTCAGGGAGGATAATATTTTTATACCATCTGTAGGTGGATTGGATACTCTAAATTGCCCCTAGGCGTGAGTGCGTGCATGTGTACACCTTCTGTGGAAGGTTGGGTGCCAGGCTGGCAACTTGACACCATAAAAACTCCACTGCCAATCATAAGCGGACATGTGATCCGCTGTGGCGACCCCTAACCGGGAAAAGAGGGAAGAAGAAGTGGTGTCAATTAGGTTTCTGTCTTTTATATCATTGTTCAAGTGCTCAGCAACAGAGGACATCTTGAGGGGCTTAGAGCTTGTAGTATCAGCAGAGGATACAATACAATTAAAATCACCTGCTAATAGTATCTCATCTTTAGACTTTGATGTAATTGCGTCTAAATGTTTTTCACAGTTTTAGTCCCAATACCCAGTATCCAGTAGGTGTTTGCAAAAGTGTATATCTGTTTATCTAGCTTTAGTAGGACTAAAGTAAGCATCCAATCATTGCTTCAGTATGAGTCAACTATTTCAGGAGTTCTCACTGATTTTCTGTGCAAAATTAGGACACCTCTTCTCTTGTGGTTGTAGTTTGAACTTACCAAAATCTTGTAATCCTTAAAGATTAATTTGTTTAGATCTTCTTTTACTAAGTGAGATTCCTGAATGAATGCAAAATCTAATTTATGTACCGTTAAATATTTATTGACACTACTCTTTTTCATGGGTTTGTTCAACCCATTGACATTAATAGATATAATGTTAAATATCATTTGATTAAGACTGCTATTGTAAGTAAAACTGAAAATTGCTTTCTTTGATTTATTATGACAATACATTTTTTTTTAAAGTTATGGACAATTTAAAAACTCTAAATTTGAAAACAATAAAACTGTATATTTTAACAACCTTTTGCATGGATAAACTAAATCCAGGCTTACTATATCTCTCATAGAAGCCACAAACTAACCCTTTCATGACATCTACAATGTCTGTATTAGGGAGCTCTCTGTATTATCTTTAGGGTGAAATAATTACTAGTCTTGTAATGTGGAGGAATGTAATTGTTTTATGACTTCCAGCATCTGCCAGAGATCTGAGGTCTATGTCATTTTACAGGTAGATGCTAAATACTGCTAGCTTCTAGAAGTGAGGGTTTCACCTGGGATAGAGTCAGATGACAAGAAATAATGTAATTCTGCAAACTATCCCAGCAGTAATATTTGATGTATTAATTTGAGAAGTCTCTTAGATAGAGCATTCTTTATTCAGTATTAGACCTGACAAGAAGACCCATTCACCACACACCTGCCTGCTCTAATTAAGTAAGTTAACTAGGGTATAGTAATTCTCTTAAATTCAGTTAGGAATATAGTGTAGCTTAGTTTAGATATTTTTCTTATTTATTTGAGACTGTCCTGCAGTGTTGTTTTAAATATTTCCTGTGGTTTTGAATTCTGATGTCACTGTGAATCTATATTAAGCATTGTCTTGTTCTTTTATTATTTATTATTAAAATATTTAAACCTTTCATTGTGGCTTATCTGTGTAGAGACATTTATGTTTTGAGAGTACTTGCATATTTATTTGGTGACACTGTGTGGGCCACTCCTAATAGTCTTGCTCTTGGTCAAACTACCATTTGTATTAATATTTCACAGTAAGATCGGGCACCCTTTGTTAAGGGCCTTAAAGTAGCTGATAAGGAGTTGACTGATGGCAGTGGTAACTACCTTATAGTCTGGGCAGAAGGGGGCATAGCTAGTAAACCTGTGCCAGCCTCTCCCAGGTGTGTGTGTGTGTGTGTGTGTGTGTGTGTGTGTGTGTGTGTGTGTGTGTGTGTGTGTGTGTGTGTGTGTGTGTCAGCTACCTGGGCAGGGACACAAAGCACTGGTTGGACAGAGAGGGTGCTGGTAGGTCTTGTCTTGGTCACTCAGCTGAGATCTCAACTCTATAGTTGTGTCAGTCGGGAGTCTTACTGGAGATCTGGAGAAAGAGGGAGAAACCAGCCCCAAACTGACTGTGGTCTCTGGGTGCTCTTAAGGGAAATTGCAATTGATGCAGAGAACTGTGTGTGTGTGCGTGTGTGTGTGTGTGTGTGCGTGTGTGTGCGTGCGTGTGTGTGCGTGTGTGTGCGTGCGTGTGTGTGCGTGTGTGTGTGTGTGTGTGTGTGTGTGTGTGTGTGTGTATGTGTGTGTATATATACCTGTTATCCTCCCAGTGTACGTCCCCCACTGTTGCCAGTGGTGAGGATTGAGGTTCCTTCATTACTGATCCAGTGGTGGGTCATCACACCTTACCACAGAGCTCTCAGAAGAGCTCTTGTCTGCTCCTATGCATCTCCCTGTTCCTTCCAGCCTCTGCAGAGGTTAGACAAATGAAGAGGGCATAATGAGAAATTGGATGGTGTCAGCAGTGGCAGGTTATTTAGATAGGTAGAAGGTAGTCTGGCACTTGGCTAACAGGATTAAGGAGCTGTTAACCAGCCATTTCCTGTGGTCTAATGGTGCCAGGTTTGATTCCCTCAGACTCCATTGCCTAACTGTGTGACTGTGAGCAAGTCAGTTATCTAGAGACCATTTGCAGGTTGAATGTGAAAAATGTCCATGAAGATCACTGTAGTACCCTGGAAAACAAAAACAAAGGTAAATATGATGTTATCATTATAGTAAGGAGATGGTGCTTTGCCCCACTGGCAAAAGAGGTCTGGTTTACTTTGACTCGTATCACTGTGGTGGTGACAGGACTGTTTCCCCATGTGCGGCAGATGTCAGTGGCATGGGTGAGAGCCTTGGCCAAACTATTCCAGGCATCAGTCTTATACTATAACCTGGTATACCCCTCCTGCAGGAGCCTGTGGCTGTAAAGCTTATTAAGGATGTCTGGAAAAAAATGTAGACTCCTCCTTACACCACCTCTGTACTCTAAAAGGAACACCTTCTTCACCAGCCATAATGTCTCCCTTTGAAAGGTCTCAGAACAAGTGACAGAGAACTAGCATCCAAAACACTTCTCACATGTCCCATCCTCTGTACAGTGATGAACAACAGGCAACTCATTTGCTCAGTGAATGTCAAAATGAGATAATACAGGTACTGTGTCATTATGATTCCAGTCGCACTTTTAGGTGTGATCCGTGGCAGTCCTCTCCCTGTGTATGTTGCTGATAATACGTGCTCTACAGTGACTCCATCTTCAGATGGTAAATTATGGAATGACAGTTTTCTACATCCTTATGAAATTGGTTTCTCTCGTGTGCCCAGAGCTGCCAGAAGGTGCTCAGGCATATGCACAGCATCATGTAGTAATCTTCACAATGTTTATCAGGTTCGCTCATCACAGCATCATGTAATAATCTTCACAGTATTTATCAGGTTCATTCATCACAGCATCATGTAGTAATCTTCACAATATTTATCAGGTTCGCTCATCACAGCATCATGTAGTAATCTTCACAATGTTTATCAGGTTCACTCATCACAGCATCATGTAATAATCTTCACGTTTATCCGGTTCGCTCATCACCGCATCATGTAGTAATCTTCACAAAGTTTATCAGGTTTGCTTATCATGCAAATTGATATATCCAAAAACCATAAGATGAACCCTAATTTTAGCATAATCATTGCACACAGAGGGAAGACTTTAGATATAAATGTGAAGAGAGGCCCAGATCCTCGTAGCACTACAGAGGATAAGCAACAGTATTGAATGGTGTTTGAATCCTGTGATTACTCAAAGCCATCACAGCATCATGTAATAATCTTCACGTTTATCCGGTTCGCTCATCACCGCATCATGTAGTAATCTTCACAAAGTTTATCAGGTTTGCTTATCATGCAAATTGATATATCCAAAAACCATAAGATGAACCCTAATTTTAGCATAATCATTGCACACAGAGGGAAGACTTTAGATATAAATGTGAAGAGAGGCCCAGATCCTCGTAGCACTACAGAGGATAAGCAACAGTATTGAATGGTGTTTGAATCCTGTGATTACTCAAAGCCTTGTTGCTAATAAGATTTCTGCTTACATATAAGGTATGTGGTACTTTGTACACATCTCTTTATTTGTCCAAGGATAGTTTTTTGTGAGCTGTTTAATGTAAGGCCTAGAAGTCATGCAGTTTTTTAGTGCTTCTAAATGTATTGGCCAAAACTCTCTTACAGGGTGCGCTGTAAGTGTAATGATTGTAGTGGCATGTAGGCTTATTACAGCTAGGTTGTAACAGTTCTTTGCTGTGCACCTTGTACTGTTGCATGCCTTACACATATGTGATTATAAGTGGTACAAAGGTTGTGGCTATTGTAATGCTCATGTGCTTGTTAAGTTGTGTGCTTATAAACTTGCAGTTATGATTTGTTTTAACAAGGTGAATGTGCTCTCTGTGATTATCTAAATCAAAAAGCTGCATCACTGAATGCATGTTTTTAATGTGTTTGATGTAATTACTGCTGTGACCCTTTATCTGTAAAGTATTTTCTATTCTAGTTCACCATTTTTTCTCCAACATTTCTGTGCTCAGGAGTATTAGTGATGCATACCTTACATTGATGCATTCCATGTTATATTGTGCTACACTGTGAAAGAATACCAGGGCCACTGATGCATTCCATGCTGTATTGCACTACACTGTAAGAGCATACCAGGGCCACTCATGCATTCCATGCTGTATTGTGCTACACCTTAAGAGGCATACCAGGGCCACTGATGCATTCCATGCTGTACGGTTACACTGTAAGAGCATACCATGGCCACTGATTCATTCCATGCTGTATTGTACTACATTGTAAGAGCATACCAGGGCCACTGATTCATTCCATGCTGTATTGTAGTACACTGTAAGAGCATACCAGGGCCACTGATGCATTCCATGCTGTATTGTGCTACATTGTAAGAGCATATCAGAGCCAGACCCTACAAACACCTGTTCCAGTTTCTTTCTGCCTTATTTCTCAACTCATTTGTTGCATTGTTGTAAAGTGTGATATGTAAAGAAATCAACCATTTAAAGTGTTCCTGTGGATGCCAACTAATGAAACAAAAACTGCAGTTGCATTGCTGTATGTAGAGGACCTTGATGTGCACACTGCTAGTGAATCAGGCCAAGCACTCTTGTTTGCTTTAGACAGAAACATCCTGTCATACCTTGCTACCAAGGGGGTGGTGGTGGATGACAATGCTTTTTGCTGCGATCAGTAGAATGGTCCCATGTTAGGCCCAGGTTTTTAACAAAGTACTGTCAAAATGACAAAGAAACAAGGAAGACCTTCATTACACTATAAAGTATAGCTCATTTTTAAGATGGTCCTTTAGCCTCATATGTTCTTTCTTCACCCTTAACTACTGAGCATACATCTCAACTGCCTAAATTTTTGAGAATGGCCTTTGCCTTATATATTTGGTCTGTTCCTCATAAAATTCATGGTTTTCTGGCAAGTCACTTAGGATTGAAGTCCTAAATAATGACATGTTTGAGTTTCAGACTTCTGATCCTTCAACAAATGCATGCTAGCACAAATCATTTTGTCCTGGCAACTTTCTAAGTGTATAAGAGCAATATTTAAAATATATCCCTGTTTTTGGGCCTTTGCAACACATTATTTTAGTCTTTGTCCAGATTTATTGTGCTAAGAGGTTGAGAGTTGTGCTACTGATGGCCCATGATCATGCCCCCTTTCTTTGTTTTCTTGGACAGCAAGGGGTCCAGAGGAGGTGCACCACTGGCTTCCACACTGATGCCTTTCCCTTGGTCAGATAAATGAAGCAAAGCTACAAGTAGCCTAATTCTTGAGCACAACCCCTAAACTTACTTGGCTGCAGCTCACCAGCTGTATTTAGGACTAAAGGCTGTTTTCCCTCATCTCTCTTCCTGGGACCAACAGGGCCTTTTCATCTAGGTTGAGGAGAGTCTAAAGACTTCAGACAGGCAAGTCAGGTGAGATCTTGCTCTTTTTAATTTCTCCAAGTCTCTTGGACTTCTAGTACCATGATGGGTATGGACCCCATTTGTAAGTCAGGATATGATTAAAGTTCATGGAATTAGTATTGTTTCAATCTTTGATGTTAGCCAGAAGTACTCTTTGCAGCACCCGCAATGTACTCAGTAATGACTCCTCCTGCAATTCATACGGAGTTACATTTATCGATAACATATCAAAGTACGATTGTACATTCTTTTTTTTTTTTTTTAAGACCCATTGTTCCTACTACTATTGGAACTGTTGTTATACGTCTACATAGCCCTTGTTTCTGCCTGCAAATCCTGATATTTTATGACTTTGTGTCTCTCTGCACGTAAAACACTTTAGTCACTCGGTGTAGCAGTTTCACTGATCATTGCTACTTTTGTCTTCTTTTCATGGACTACTATATCTGGTTTTCTCACATCTGTTTTTTGAACTGCTGATAGTGGGTGATCCCATGTGATGTAAACTTCATCATTTTCTATAATGCTTTGTGGCTGATGTTTCCAGTGTTTTTTCAACTACTTAAATATTATAATGTTTTCACAATCCCCAGTGCAACAGTTTTGCCACATTATTATGCCTTTCATTATACAGTCCTTCTACCATTAGTGTATCACAACTAGCAAAAAGATGTGTGACTGTTTCCAATTCTCTTTTACAAAACCTACATTTGTCTGTTTCTCCCACATATTTAATGGACTTTGTAAGTCAGCGTGTGCATAGTCCATTATCTTGGGCCCCCAATATTAACCTTTTGTCTTTTGGTTTAAATTCACCTCAACTTAATCATTCCTGCATTCGTTCCTGATCAACATGAGGTTGTTCCAAGAGTTTTCTATACTTGTAAATATATTTATGCATTTTCCATATTTCTTGCCTTCTCATCTGATCCTTCATCTTATATTATTTATTTTGTTTTTTGCCACATTGAATTACTGACTGATCTTTATCTACTTCTGGTTTGATTTCCATTCCTGCTTGACACTGGTATGCTTCTGCTAAACTAAGCAAGGAAGTAATCTTAGACTTATTCAAAACGTTCACTCCATTTGGGTCTTTTGAGGTCAGCAGATATGTATGCAGTCCTGCAGTTGCAGATCTATATATGTAATCAGTTTCATGGAGGCCCATACCTCCTTCAGAACGGGGAATATATAGTCTTGGTATACACTGATTTTTTATTAATCATTTGATAAGCATGACGCATCCTTCTTGTTTTCCTGTCCAACTCATCTAACACCTTTTGTAGCCAGTCAGTCACTCCAAAACTGTAAGTTAGGACAGGAAAAGCAAATTGGCTTATAGCTTGGACGTTGTTCCTCAACGTCAACACTGTTTTCAGTATTAATTTTAGTCTTCTAAAATATTCCTCACTAGGTTTTATTTATATTTGTTCGTGTTTTATTGTTGATCCTTCATCAATTCCTAAATATGTATGCACTCCCTCTTGCTCAAGTTCTTTTATATCACATTTCTGTCCCAGGGTGATGTTTTCTTGGTGCTCCAGCTTTGTGGCTTTAAAGGTTGCTTTTACACGTTTATCAAGACTAAATGACTTACTTATATTATCTGAAAAAGTTTGGATGACTTGCAGTTGTCTTTCAGCTCCTCATCTGATGAACTCTACAGTTTTAAATCATCCACAAAGAGATTATGAGAAGTCTTTACACTTTGTTGTTTTCTGGGAGCCAAATTATAGCCATGACCTAATCTGCTAAGCAGACAGCTTAATGGGTTAAGGGCAAGACAAAAGAGCAACAGTGACAGAGTCACCCTGGATTATCCCCATTTGAATTTTTATCCCTGGAATAATAATTTGTCCTTTATCATGGCTTAACTGCAAAGTGGTTTGCCACTGTTTCATGGTCGCTGTAATGTAATTGATCAGTGTAGCATGTATCTTATACATTTTTAAGCACTTTTTTATCCACAAATGTGCAATACTGTCATATGCTTTTTTTGTAGTCTAAGTTCTCCATGATACCTTTATTTAACAACAAATGATCCTTTGTTCCATATGGCTATCTTTTGTTACCCTTTTGCTCTGTTGCCATGATTTAGTTTTCTTCTAAATATCTATAAACTCTGACAGCATCAGTTCCAGTCTATAGTTTATACATCTTTGAAAGGCAAGTTATTGGCGTACAGTTTTTAGGATAGTTTGCAGGTTCACTCTTAAGTAGTAGCATTGTTTTTCATGTTGTTAACTAGGTTGGTGTCTGTTCAGGGTGCACATATAAATAATTCTTACTCATGGCTGAATCTTCGTGTAAAGATGTTAATACTTTTAGACAAGTTAAGTACTACATCTGGGCTTGGGGTTTTCCATTTAGGAGCTTTTTAAACTTTGTTTCATTCTCTTTGGCCATTACTTCATCCCTTTTCATATCCTGTACATTTGAACTTCTTATTCTTTCTGTTACATCTTTTATCCGTTCAGCATCTTTGTTATGTTCCACAGGATCTTCAAAGATATTTCTCCAAAATGTATCTATTTCTTCTTTTTTGGTGGCATTTCAATTCCTTTTGCTTTGTTTCCCAATTCTCTACAAAACATTTTTGGGTCATCACTAAATTGCTTATTTTATGCTTTTCCTTTATATTTATCTACATATTGTCTAAGTTTTTCTGTGAATGCTGTTTTTAGTTTATTATTTGCAATATTACACTATAGATCCTGATTTGTTCTGATACTGCGTGTTGCTTTCATCACGTTTATCTTTGAATATTTTTGTTGATCTGTTCCATGTTCTCTACTCTTCTAACATTAACACCTCTTGTCTTAATTGCTTTATTGTTTTCCTCTATTCAATACTTCCATGATGGCATTTGATTTCTCCCCTTCCTTTCCCTTACTGCCCTGTGTTTGTGTGGTAGGACTTTATCTGTTAGTAATTTAGCTGCACAGTAATATATCCTATTTACTTCTGTTACATTGCATGAATTTCTATGAGCAGTCCTAATTACTGTGTTCATTTGTTTATCAAACTTCTAACTTTTTGTGTTTTATTGACTTTCTGTAGTCTATTTCTTTCATTAATCTTAAGATGTCTATCCATCTCTATTAAAACAAGCAACTCCTCTCTTAGATCATTTTCTTCTAAACTGAGGGCACATTCTTTGTTCTCCATTTCCTGTGGGCATTCTACAGAAAGTTCCAGAGCATCTTCCTGTGCCACATTCTCTTTGGTTTTATCCTGTGTCACCCGTTTCTTTTTCATATGGGAACTCAGTGGCTTATCACTGCACAGCATTGACAGTGTCAGAATTGCCACAGTTTCCTGTTCTTTCCCTTGCTGTCCAACTCCAACTGAAGATTTGTACTAGATGTTCTTCGTGTTTCACTGTTGCAGTCATTACATTTGGGTTATCTGCCTGCAGGTAGCCCTCAGCCAGCCTAAATACCAGAGTCTTGGATTCCTGCATCAGATGCTGTCTCTTCTTCCATAACGTCAGGTCATCAGGGGTATAAAACATGCAGCTGACGCCATTACGTCAGTCTTTCTTGCCGTGCAGTGCCCAAAGCAGAAGCAGTTCGGAAGTGCCGGTCCGACTCCTGAAATTTTTGTTTTCGAGTTTCAGAACCAAAGTCTTCAAAAAAGCTAAGTACCCCATTGGGGATCCTTTTTCTTGCTCTTAACTGATGTCAGTAAAAGTTAACAATTGTCTTACCTGTGGAAAGCAAATACCTCATAAAGATTTTCATTTGTACTGCATTCCTCACTTAGGCCCAGACCACGACATCCCTCACTGTCAGTTTGTGCCTTAATCAACCCCCAAACTATTTGTCATCGGTCTATTTTTGCAGCAAATTATTTTGGTACTCTGTATAACTATCCAGAAATGGCTTCGGTGAGCCATCCGACTACCGATATTCTGAAAAAATGTAAGGCTAAAGACAGAGACAGACCGCATAGGTCCAAAACTGCTGACAACACTTCTGTTAAGCTAGTCGCCAGTTCGCCGGTACTCAGTGAGGCACTTTCGCAGCCCCTAATACCCACTACTTCAGATTCGCAGGCCTATACAGAGACCCATTCGGAGTTCGGTATGCCGCGAGATGCTTCTTCAACTATGGAACCTGCGGATGTCTCTACCTTAGATGGGTCCAGAGCCGCTGTGCAGGCACCGGCTTCTGAGGGTGTATTCAGGCCTACAGACTTGCATTTTAAACCGATGCCATCTTCTTCATCCAGGCCTAAAACTCGGCCCACGCCTAGAAAACTGATGCCCAAACCACATGGTCAAGCCCATATGTCTAAAAAAAAAAAAAAAAAAAAAAAAAACAAATGCTTAGAATGGCTGAAGACCTTATTACTTTAATTAGGGGAAGCCAGCCTTGCCTCTGTAAAATACCTAGAACTGATTTTCCTTCTGATTCTTCTGATATTTCTCTTTCTTCTGATTACCAGGATTTGCCTTTATCTACCTATGAGGATTCTGATGCAGAGGATTCCATTCCTTCTGCTTCCCCTCTAGAAGATTTTTCTTTTGGTGCAACCTTGCACACTATTAGGGAGCATTTCTGCTGGGAAAGGCAGGATTGCTCTTGACTCCAAAAAGAGGCTTAGGGAATTCTTACTCCTTCCTCAACACAGGCCTTTAGCTTATCCCTCCTGTTCTGGACATTGTAGATGATGCTTTCTTGGAATCTAGCCTGTCCCCAGACACTTTACCTCCAGATCCCAGAAAACCTGACAAGTATTACCGAGTACCTGACTCTCACAAGTTCCTCTTCAAGAATCCTACTGCGGATCCAGAGACCATTTCCCAAGGTACAAAGGGCATTAAGGCTACTGCTGCCAAATATCCTACCCCTTCTGATAGAGATTCTGGAGCCTTGGACAGCTGGGGTATGAAGGTATACACTTCTGCTACTTTGGCCATTAGGCCTTTAAATTGCCAGTTTCATATGTTAAAGTACCAGAAGCATATTATGGGACTACTTAAACAGAAAATGATGTTGATTCATGACTGTGCTGAACACATAGAATTACAGGATTTAATGCATTCTGCTGAACAAGTTGGTAAACATACTGTGCAATGTGGTTTTGATTCTTCAGAAGTATCTTGCAGGGCTGCTGTCACTGGGTCTGTACTTAGAAGGCATGCTTGGCTTAAGGAGCAAAACTTGCCCGATCATGTTAAAGCTAAATTACTGGATGCTCCCTTAAACCAAGACCACCTGTTTGGCAACAAAGCAGAAGAAGTTCTCAAAAAGATGGAGGAAAAAGCTAAATCTATGCAAACTGTTAAAGATTTCCTGCAAGTACAGCCTCCCAGATTTAGTAGGCATTGGCCTTCAAAGAATTGGTCCTTTCCAGTCTCTTCCAGGCCTTCCCCCTCCAAACCCAGGAACAGCAGACCACCTAGGTTACAGTCTCAGGCTACACACAGGCCTAAGCAGTGGGGGGCTCACACTTCCAAAGCAGGAAGTAGTAAGACACCCCCCTACAGAAAAATGTCACAATGACTTAACCTTAACCCTTCCAAGCCCTGCTCAACTGCCTGCTCCCTTAGTAGGGAAGCTCGCCCTGCATGCAAAAAACTGGGAACTCATTACCCATGACAAATGGGTTTTAAATATAATTTTCCAAGGATACAGATTCCACTTCCACACCCTACCAACCCCAAATGGTTGGCCAGACCTACCCCCAAATTAGTGGGCAGAGGCTCAACAGCAGGTTCTCTCTCTCTTCTAAGTATCAGGGCTATTCATCCTGTCCCAGCAGAAGAAAGGGGACAAGGTTTTTATTCAAGACTTTTCCTGGTACCCAGAAAAGACTGCTCCTGGGGTCCTGTCCTGGACCTTTCTATTCTGAACACTATTTTGGTAATCCCAAAATTCAAAATGCTAACACTTCAACATCTGCTTCCTATGCTAGGCAAAGATGCCTGGTTGGCAACCTTAGACTTAAAGCTTACCTGCACATTCCAGTAAGGGAATATTGCAGGAAATACCTACGCTTCAGGGCTGGCTGCATGCACTATCAGTTCTCTGCACTTCCATTTGGCTAATTTACTGTACCCAGGGTATTCACAAAGTGTCTAGCTCCAGCCATTGCATTTTGCAGGCAGAGAAATATTCAAATATACCCATACCTGGACAATTGTCTGATTCAGACAGAAAGCCAGGACTTGCTATTAAAACATCTGGCATTTGTACAGGGGCTTCTGCCCTCACTGGGGTACACCATAAACGAAAAGAAATCTCACCTAGTACCTGCCAACAAATTGTATTCCTGGGAGCAAGCTTGAACACAACTTCCCAGATGGCTTTCCTCACTCCAGAGAAACAATTTTATTTGACAGCCTACTTCAAACTACTGGACACAAAGACCCAGCTGTCCGCAAGGAAATTTCTGCAAGCCTGGGGTTCATGGCGTCTTGTAGTCTACTAATTCCATATGCAAGACTGCATATGAGGAAACTATAATGGTATCTAAAAAGCATATGGTGCCAACATTCTCAGGACCTGGAATCAATGATTCCTATCATTCCTTGTATAAAGACAGAGTTCCTGTGGTGGGCAGAGGCCTGCTACCACAACAAGGGTCTCCTTTTTATTCTACCCCCTGCTGCCCAAACCCTAATCACAGACACATCAGACTATGCATGGGGTGCTCACTTGGCAGGGCAGTGCATTCAGTGCAAATGGAACCCGAGTCAGATGCGCCTGCATATCAACCAAAAAGAAATGTTAGCTATACAGAATTCCCTGACAGCCTTCAAAGACCATATCCTTCAGGACAGTTATTGGTAAAGACAGACAACACCACAGTTATGTGGTACATAAACAAGCAGGGTGGAACCCACTCGTAGCCTCTCTGCAGACTAGCCATGGCTCTGTGGAACACAGCATTGCGCTACCAAGTGCACCTACAAGCCCAATTCCTGCCAGGCAAGCTAAATTCACTGGCAGACGACCTAAGCAGAAATCTCATGGACCCACACGAATGGAAACCGGAACCAGAAATATTCAACCTCTTGAGGAACAAATGGGGGACTCCAGAGATAGACCTGTTTGCCTCCCCTCAGAACTACCAGTTGGACAAATTCTGCACAAGGACTCCCCACAGTCAAGCTTGGAAAGTGGATGCCCTGTCCTTTACCTGGGAAAGCCTTTTGGTTTATGCCTTTCCCCCTCTGCCTCTCCTCTCAAAGGTTCTGCTAAAGATCAAAAAGGACAAGCCAAGGACAATACTGATAGCACCAGACTGGCCACGCCAGCACTGGTACCCCTCTTGCACAGTATGATACTGCTGGAGCCATGGCACCTACTTCAGACACCTTCCCTGCTCTCCCAGCAGGCGGGCCAGATTCTGCACCCTCAGCTCCATTGTAGAAATGTTTCTGTGTCTTGAGGATTCTACACTGATATATTTTTTTAGTCCTGGCACCAGTGCACCTAACAGGATTGGCCAGTTTTTGATCATGGGTCTTGTGCACTTCCCTATCTTTGTTTTATTTATTTATTTATTTTTTTAACCTGCTTCTGTCCATGATATATGCTATATAAAATACATAATATATATAAAAAATGGAGATTCATGAACTCTTCTGTGGCGTGCATTTCCCCTTAGAGGAAAAAGCTTTATCATCCCCACTGTGGAACCAGTTGGCTGGAATACCATATGTTCTGTATAAAAATAAGAGCTCTCTGTAAGTCCCTAAATGAAAAAAGATGTAGTGATTTAGGTATCCCCATACTTGACTCATCAGCATGGAACCCAAAAACCGCAACACTTTTCCACTAGGCGCTGAGTTTAAAGCCCTGGGTGGGATATCTAAAATAATTTTCCAGTTTCTAGTCCTCCCTACTGGATCACATAGAAAAAATGCTTTCCTCCATCTCAGAATATGAGTTTGAAGGGAAGCCACCTGCATAGAGGCCCACTGTAGCTTTGACTGTGCTGATCCAGTGGTCAGGGTACCACAGATATCTAAATATAAAAGCAAAGAAAGTGGAGGAACCAAAAGTGTCCAAAAATATAAATATATAAATAGAAAAAAGACACTTCGGCTGGAGATAAAAACACTTTAATACAAATAAAAATAACAAAAAGGTAAGCGCTTTCGAGGTAACCCTCTTCTTCAGACCTAAATACAAACTGATAAAAATCCTCGATTTAAATACAAGCACTGATCAGTAAAAACACGGCTTAGGAATGCATCATAAAAAATTAATTAATTAATTAATTAATGTGGTAAACCTCTTCTCTTCAAAAGAGGTTTTAAAGACACACTGCTATTGAGGCCAGGTGGAAAATATGCCTTGAAATCCACAATCCATCTTAATTTAACATATTCTGTCTCATTTTTAATGTCCCCTTCACGCAAACTGACATTCACTTTCTGCAAAACTAAAAATTTTAAATTATGCTGTGTATCATAATCAATTATATGCTTAGCTAGTGTATTCGTGCATTTGCTGTTATGTTTGTCATTGAGATGTTCCAAAAATTCTTTCTTTTAACATACGATTAGTCTTGCCTATGTAAAATGCACTACATAAATTACACTTTGCTAAATAAACAATGTTTCTTGTGGAACAATCAGCATAAAAAGAAAACTCTATGGGCTTATCATTTAGTGGATGTTTGACCATCCAAGCAGACCATACATAGGCACAAGCTTTGTAGGTTCTACAGGGGTGGGTACCTCTACGCTGCGAGTTAAACCTCTCACATATGTTATGGTCCTTGTAACATAACCTTTGTTTCAAGTTTCTATTATTCTTGAAGCTAAAGCTTGGATTAGTTCTCAGTACCTGGCTAATACTTGGATCAGTCAACAAAACAGGCCAATTCTTTTTAACAATATCACATACTACATTGACATTAGAATAAGTCAAACACAACCTATTCACAGGCTGATTAATTTTCCTTCCTGCACTTTGTACTTCAACTCGACAGTTATCAGAAAAATAGGGCTTGGTTTTACAGATATCGGAAGAATTAACCTCCTCTATTGCACTATCTTTGTCAAACTTCTTGTATCCTCTATCTAGGAGATCTGATGTAAGGCCCTGGACCGCAGCAGTGTAGTCCGCCCTATCAGTGTGAAGTCTCTTACAGCATAGCACTTGATTCTTAACCACATTTTTCATAATATGCCTGGGATGCATGCTGGAGCGATGGAGAATGTTATTCTTCCTACAGTCTTTCCTGTGCATTTTAGTGGATACATCTCCTAATATGCTTTTACTAACAAGAACATCCAGAAAGTCCAGTTTTTCTTTTGAAAATTTAAGTGAGAAAGAGAGGTAAGATGTAGTATTCTCAAGGAAGTTAACAATACTGTCTAAATCTAGCTCATTCCCATGCCAAGTAAAAAAGATGTTCTCCACAAAACGCTAAAACGTAATGTGTTGCTTGAACATGTCAGAGACAAATACCATCTCCTTCTCCCATTGGGCCAGCACAATGTTGGCGTATGTGTTAGCACACATTGTGCCCATAGCAACTCCTGCTTTCTAAAGGAAGAATTAATTCTCAAATAGAAAAACATTGTTCTCTAATATCAAATCAAGCAATGCACAAATCATATTCACTTTAATATTAGAAAACTCACTTTCTTTGTTTAGAACGCTTCTAACATTCTCTACTCCCTCTTCATTAGGAATGGCCATAAATAATGAATTCACATCCAAAGTTACAAAAATAACTTCATTGATAGATGTATCCTGTCTAGACTCGGCCCAAAGAAACAGATGCTCCAGAAGTTGTTTACTGTCCTTTAGGACATTAGGTATTTTGTTCAAAACACATCTTAGCTGTTTTTCAACATCGATAGACATAGGTTCTGTAAGCCAGCCCCTTCCTGAAACAATGGGTCTAAGCAGAGTATTTAATGGATCTTTGTGCACTTTCAGCAAACCATAAATGACTGGTATGGTAGTATGCTCTACACTAAAGTAGGTGTACAAAGAATAATCAATCTGGTCAGTCATAAGTAGATCATACATATAAAAATTCAGTCTACTGATGATACCATTTACCTGGAATTTTTGTAAGTTTATATATTGACAATCCTGTAGCATTTTGTGCATTCTATCCAAGTAGTCCATTGTATCAAGGACAGCTATCCCACCACCCTTGTCATCTGGTCTAATAGTCAAGTGATCTGCCTTAGTCAAAGTACACAGGGCTTGATCTTCTCTAGTAGTCGAGTTGTAAAATGTGCCCTTCGTTTTCTCACTAGCCACTCTCCTAAGATCACTCTCACACATCTTAATAAATGCGTCCATAGCCGGAGAATTATTAGGAACAAAACAACTTGGTTTTCTTAAATTATGAACATTATCAACTCCACAAGTCTTGCCATCATATATGGTTTTAAGCATTATATTCCTTGCAAAAACATTAAGATCTAAAACAGTATCCACCAGATTCATATTGTTGGCAGGAACAAAGGAGAGACCCTTATTCAATACTGAAAGTTCTTCAACAGTGAGAGTAACTGAGGACAAATTAAAAACTAAATTATTTTTCTGCGACCTCGTGTACCCCGTGGTCTTGTTTTGAGCACCAGGGTTAGACTGTATCCTCCCTTGTCGACTGTGGCTCCTGGACCTGCTCATATGTTTGTCCTGCCTTATGGGCAGTGCTTTGTCTAAAAAAATCCCAGAAGAACATGTGCCTTCATTGCTTACATTATTGCTGTTCATAGAGGAAAACAACTTAGGTTTAACCACAGGTTCTATATTTGAAAAGTTGGCATGTGTAATATTAGATGCCGAAACCATATTATTGTCCAAGGTAGATTTACTTAAACTGTCTGCATAGTAATATGGCCTGAATTCTTATCCACTAGACTATCAGCATCATTAAAACACTCGGCATTAGATAAATCATTGACACATGCTAAACTAGTTTTAAGAGTTGCTGAATTATCGCAATTAAATTGACCAAGTAACCCAGCATTTGTATGCACATTGTTAGGACTAATATTAACTTCATTCATTCCTTCAGTAGGAAAAACATCATTCCTATCAATGCTATGCACTGCTGCATTAGCATGAACATCAACATTTCTAGTGCCAAAAACATTATTTACATTACTACTAGACTTATCAGATGTCGAAACTGAGTCATCTCCCAACAGTCCAACTGCTTTCTCAAAAGAAGGGCAAGGACATCGCTCGTTCATTGTCACCATTAGCAGAAGTAGTGTTATTTCTAGTGTTAAAATTACCTTCGTTCAAATCACTAAAAGCACTATCAGTTAAAGAAACAGTCGCATTCCCCTCTATGAACTTATTGACAGCCGTCTGAGAGGGAGAAGCTATGCCGCAAGCCGGTTTGTTGGTTGTGGAAGAAACAGCATGAGAAATCAAAGCAGTACCGGCCAAGCGAAATGCACGAAGCATATTAGAGTCAGTTACAGTTTTTATTGGTCAGTGCTTGTATTTAAATCCAGGATTTTTATCAGTTTGTATTTAGGTCTGAAGAAGAGGGTTACCTCGAAGGCGCTTACCTTTTTGTTATTTTTATTTGTATTAAAGTGTTTTTATCTCCAACCAAAGTGTCTTTTTTCTATTTACCACAGACATCTGTCTGTGCATGATGGCCTGCCAAATGCATTCCACCATTAGGATGAAGCTTAAGCAGCCCATCTGACATGTTTTTAAGGAGAATGTTTTATTCACCCAGATTCACAGCTCCTGGTGGATGATCTGTTGAAAAGGAAACGCACCCTCTCCACTGTTTAGGACATCTGTGAGCTCCTTTCAGGACTCTTCACAAGAAGAAGCTTCCACTTGCAGGCTGAGGAAGGCCTTCAAACTTAACATTGTCTTTTCCTCCCACAGATTGTATTCAAGTTGTTCAGTTAGATGACTCCATCAACCCTAGGAGTTGGGGGAGGTTCTTCAAGATAACCAAATTTTGGAGAACAACTTCACGATAGCTGATTTTTAGATAGTTCAAACTTCACGATAGCTGATTTTTAGATAGTTATAAAGGACCAATGCATTCCTGGTTTGGTTACTGATGGCTGTGCATTAGTAACTGTTGGTTCTCCCCAGAAGGGTTTGTACATGGGACATGCTCTGACTCTACTCCTCAAAGGGTCTGTAACCACTATTTCTCCTTTGGATGAGACCAATGGTTCTTCTCTCCTCTCTCTCCTTTTCTGAAGGGGATATTAGGTTTACATCCCATCTTGGACTTGAAGGAGCACATTATTATGTCAAGTTCCAAATGGTGACTTTCCAGGGGATGCCTCTACTGCTACAGTGTGAATTGTCTCTGGATATGGTAGATATCAGTGTCCTAGAGTCTATTCAGGAGGTTTATTCATTTTGCTCTTAATGGATATCACTTCCATTCCTACACTTTGGACTTTTCTCTGTATCCAGTGTTTTCTTCCAAGGGATCAACCATGGTGACCAGAGTATCACAGGAGCATGAGTTCTGTGTATTCCCCTGCCTCAGTGACTAACTGCTGATAGCCTTTTGAGTGGCTACCTGATATCACTCATGTAGAGGACAGTCCCATAGCTACAGTATGAGTGAGTGTAAACTGGAAGAAGTCAGCTGCCATCTCATTTTGGAGGATTGTCTTCATCAACATGAAGCTGGACACTCTCCAGTGTCAGTATTTCCTGTCTTAGGAGGGGGGTCCATGTGGTCATGATTTTGATATCCTGGATAAGCCTGCAGTAAATGGTCCAAGTTCAGATGTTCTTAATGTATAAGCTTCATGGTGTTCACAGTGTTTACAATCTCATTGGCTGAGTCATCACTGTCTGCAGAGTCACCAGAAGCTCATGGATCTGGCCCTGATATCAGACTCATTGCTGGGCCCTAAAATGATAGAGAGTCAGCAACAACCTTGAAATACACCTCTCTTTTCTCCAGTCGAACCTGTTGGAGATGTTGATGGTACATGCTTCACCAATAGGGAGGGGTCCACAACATCTCTTTTCCATTGCACAAGAGAAATAACCACTGTGGAGGGTGGACTCCACATCAGCTATCTAAAAGAGTCTGAAGTCTGTCTGGATGGAGGAGAAGCTGCTCTTAGTGTTCTTTCTAATTCTTTCTGCCAGTTATTCCATCATGTGATATTTAAACAAGTAAAAAGACATATGCTAGTGCATCTTCAGAAAGATGTGTGTCTAGCAGTGGACAATCGACAAGGAGTATCACTCTCTCAGCAGTTCAAATCCCAGATAAAGGGAACCATGTGGCTGAGTGTATGTCCTTCTTTTCCAGTAATCTCCTTGAATTGTAGATTCAAAGATTCATAGGTTGTTACAAGGCTAATATCCGGGGGGGGGGGGGGGGCAGACATTTGTAAGCTACCTCCATCCGTAAGGGACATGGATGCCAGGCCCGGTGTAAATTTCCTATTCCCCATATACTGGTCTAAGTTGCTGTTAAACTGGGTAATAGATGAACTCAGCTTTACATGGATGGGAAGCCTGTTCCATAGGAGGGGCAGTCTGTGGGACACATCTGTCTTTCCAGCATGTTCTGTTTAAGTCACAGACAAAATTCAGGTCACTAAACCTTGTATTTCTGATACTCTGTGATTTACGAATATGCAGGAGATTCATAAATGTGGAGTTTGTGGATGCCTTGTAAACCAGGTATAATCACCCCTCTGCAATCTATAGGAGACAGAGTAGAAGGAAAGGGCTTTAAGGTAAGGCAGGTTTGTTACACCTTGTATTATTTGTTTTAAGGAAATTCTGAGGTTGCTTTAGTTGCTGCATATACCTGGTCAGGTACATACCAAAGGGCAAACTATACTCTGATTGTTCTGATAAGGGAGGAGTGCAATGGGAAATGATCTCTTTGGACTTAGATGCCATGCCTTTACTTACAAATTGTACAATATAAAAGGATTTTTCACTACTGTGGCCACATGATGGTTAAAGTTAAGGACTGGTAGGGAAGGTAAGGTTTTCAGGAGCTGTATCTGCTTGGTTTCTTCTGGAAAGTGGGACAATGTGTCATCCATCCCATGACATGGGAGATTCCTTAATAACTTCTGTCCTTTCCTTCTGCATCTTGTCACAAACTTTTTTGAAGGAAACTGATATGCACCCTTGTTTCCGTGTTTGACTTCAGGGACTCAAGTCCTTGTTGATATAAGAAACTCTAAATTGGGGCAACAACCAATGTCACCTCCTGCTTCTGCATACCTTCTAATTATGTTAAGTCTGCTGGCTGGAGAGTCTGAAGTGATTGAAACTGTCTAGAAGCTTTCTACCCAACAGGCATAGTGTTCCAGGAGGAAGAGATTCTCCATCTGAGCTCAGCAGTTTCCTGTACCACCCCATTCTGTCAGTTCAGAGATGATTATGTAGTATTTCAGGCAACTGTATGATTTAGGCCTCAGCTATTCCACTGTCAGGTCACATGTGCCAACTGTTTCTATCCACTGTAACTTTGTGGAGGGCACAGTTGCAGCATGGCATTTGCTTGTGAGTTTGGTTCTTTAAGGGGTTCCGCGTGTCTACCAGCCTCTGAAGAGCCTTTCCTTTTTATTGTAATTCGACTTGATGATCAGTAATCTTGCCTATCACTCATTCAGACCTGCTGATTCAGAGGTGTTGAAGTTCATTTCTTTGAAGCACTCTAACTGGTGATCATCACCTGCACTTGCAAGATATTGAAACTTTGTCCTCATATGCCGGAAACCTTATCTTGTGCTTCACAGAAGTTTGGTCCTCCTTAGAACCAGCTCAAATTGCCTCCCAAAAATACTGCCAAAGTTGTTTTCGGACAATTCCATTCATCTCCCAATTTTTTGGCCAAGGTAGAAACCAAGGAAAATGGGTTGTATATTCATCATTTTTAGTGTAGAAGGGGAAAGGCTAATAGTTGACAAGCAAATGTTGCTCAATGAATTACTAAGCGTGTAATTTTTAGCCATCAGTCAGTCAGTTACCTGTTAGAAAATGCTTCAGTAAACAGAACTTCTGGCAACTGTGCAGCTGGTTTCCACTGCTAGTTTGTATCAGTTATAGACATTTGTGCTGCGGCCACTTGTCACACCTTCAGGTAGCATTATTGTTAGAACAGGACTAGATATCTAGCTGCTTTTGCTAACTGAGTAAGTCAGGACTGTGCCTTCTAAGTGTCCTGCTGCAAAGACCCAGTCCTCCAGTATATGTGTGGCTTCCTCTAGTATTTGTTTCAAAAATATCTCCATTGTATATGTTTGTGTGGCTAAGTGGTCATTAGTTCACACTTTCATCTAGCTTTATTCTGTGTATCATGACTGCATGACTCTGGCAGTCAGCAGATCTTAGTACTGCTAGGCACTGTATAAGCCAACATGAAATAGTCATTATAAAAATGTTATTGATCATCGGAATAATCCCTTTTATTAAGCTTAGAGCTATTAAGTTGCAAAATACAGAACTGCATTGTAAACAAGCCTTAGCTATTAAAAAATGGTGATCAAGTTGAGTGTCTGTCTACCACTGCTTGCATTGCAATTAGTGCTCCAGTTGTTTGTGCTGTACATTAAGGCCATAGTTGTAATCCTGCCTTAGTAAAACATTTTACAGCATAGTGTGCTGAGACATTTATAGATAATTCTGCTAGTTAGTGAGATGTTGAATTCATATATGCACCTTGTTTCACACAACATAAAGCTTGGCTTAAATATGCAGCAAAAAACAGTTTCTGTTACTAGAGTGAGTTTTCAGGCAACCAACTAACTACATTTTGTTATCATTAACAGAAGCTCAATGTGATGTAAAAATGGAGAAAAAAAACCTGTAATAACTTGTGTCTTATTTATCTGAAGCCAGTACGTTATGTCCAGACCAGTAGCAAGCAGTAGTACAAGACAGGATCTGCTATTACCTGCATGTAATCACTTAGTATTTTTAAGATTGCACGCATCTGTGTCAAGTAATGTCTGCAGTGAAATAAAAAAGCAATATAATAAAGTTCTGATTCTGGGCAACAATTGTAGTGCACCTTTCTGTCCATCGAGTAACTCTCAAATGGTTTATGTTCTCAGTTAAATATATTTTTTTAAGAGCGCTCATCACAGTAAGGGTCCACATTCCTAACGGGAATATTAAAAGTTTTATTTAAATATCTTTATTAAATCTTCACATTTTAATCAGTGACATGGTGTATGTATTAATAGAACAGAAAACCATGATAATGGTTTCCATTCTTATTCTTGTGCAATGTGTACATATATGCCTTCTTATCAATTTTCATTCACTCATTCAATTCCTACCTTCTTTTAAACATTTTTCTGCATGCATTGTTCCCAAAAATTCCATTTATATATATGCATTTTGCTCCTCCTCTTTTTTGAAGATCCACCTCCAGTTAATTTTTTTTCCTTTACAATATTTTATACTCCTGTTAAAGAGGGTGTAGATTGTGATTTCCATTTTCTAGTAGTTCCTTTTTTGGTAGCCAATACCATTAAACTTAGTAAGGCTTTCTTCTCTCTAAGCAATCACATCATATATCCCATCTCAAAGAATTCTTCCCTTAATTACAACCAGCTGTTTCCCTGATATTTCTGACAAACTGCTGTGCAGAGAAATTCTAAAATCTGCCAACTCATTACATTCCAAAAACATGTACCCATTTACTTGTCTTTTTCCCATCAGTCTTCCAGCTTTTGCTCTGAAATTTGTTTTGGTACACAAATACCTATGCAGACATGTCCTTGCAAAAATCCTAAACCTTCTGGACTTTGTTGCATATTTGGGAGCTATACAAATATCCTCTCATTATTTCTTTGTAAATTACATTTTCCTTCTCTTTTCACAGTTTTTTCTAACATCCTCTGCTTGATTGGTTCTTCAGTATTTTGTGTTTGTTTGTTTGTCTTTCGGCTTTTCCCGGTTAGGGGTCGCCACAGCGGAACTCCGGTCCGCTAATGATTGGTAGTGGATTTTTACGTATGTCTTATTAATTATCCCCTTTTAACAGTACTTTCTAGGCTCATCTAAAAGTTCTATCAGAGCTTTTCTTTCACTTATCACTCCTGTCACTTTCTCTTTCCTATGCTCTGTTGCTATTCTCTGGTAGGGAAGGAAGTCCCTAATATGCATTCCAAACTTCAGCATAGCATCATCCCTATGATCTTTTTCTCCTTAGATATTTGCTTCCGGTACATTGTTTACTTTCTGTTTTCCTCCAGTAAATTCTAGCTCTCTCTTGCCTGTCTTCTGTGCCACTGCTTGCAGTCATCCCTGTTGGTAAAGTCTATTTCATTTTATTGTAGCTTAGTTTTTAGAACACTTTCCGCTACTTAGTGAATGTAATATTCTGTATGGTTGTTGTTTTCTTTAAGGACCTGCACTGAACATCCTATTGTCTCCTTATTTCTCACCCTTCCTCTATTTTATTATCACCCCTTTCCAGCTTATTTACCTAACTAGTCTATCAAAGAATGCAATGCTGCCACTGATCTAGTTATACGATACCTGCTGACTTGATTGAATGGCTTATTTGCATCAAAACTCATCAGCGATAGTAGTGTTTCTTATTCTAGGTCATCGTACTATTGTTATCAAATGTTTGCCTCCCCTCCACAAACCTCATTGAGCCATGTCTGTCAAATTTGGGTGTATCTTTGCCATTTTGCTAGCTATTGTAGATGTAAATAGTTTATAAATAATGGTTTAAAATTGAAATGGGTCTATATGAAGTCCAATCACGAGTCTTTTTTCTATTTTAGTAATACGACCAGCACTGCTTTCTTCCAAGGTGCTGGTACCCCCCCCCCTTTTTAAATATTGTTGAACAAAGCCTTCCAAATCTTTCTCATTCTCTTCTCTCCTAAATTCCAATTTTCCACAGAAATACCATCTGTTCCAGGATACTTCCCTGTTGATTGCCACTATGTATATATCACTGTTTTTATTTCATCCCTTCCTATTGTAGTTGTTGATTTTTGAACCTCATCTTTGTAACCTTGACATAATTAAATCTTCCATAAATATTTCCATTAGTGGTCTTTCTTGGTTTTCTTCTGCCATATGCACATTTTTATAAAATTTTGAAAATATGTCAAATAACCATTAGAGGATCTCTGGTTATGTTTTCACAGGCTTCTTAAATTTGGTTACAGTTCTTTCTGCTTCCTTTTGCCTAAGTCACTAAGCTAAATGTCCTTGAGCTCTAAAGTTCTTCTCAAAGAATGGTTGCATACTGCATCCTTTCTAAATTAATGCATACTTGTCCAAATGGTCCCTCTTCAGTTGCTGCTCAAGTTCTGTGAGATTCTTCTTCTTTTGCAATACTTTAAAATTTGTCAACCAGTCTAAATAATTCCTATTACTTCTTTCCCTATTTCTCTTTCTGTATTCCTTTTCCATGCTTTTACAGTTATTTTTGTTGAATCCCACTCATTAGCAATCCATTCTGAAATAATTTATATCTTCCCTAATAACTCTTAAATTGTACACATCCATTCCTTGTATTCCTCTTTTTTAAATAAATAAGTAGGGAATCACTAATGCTTCATTTTATATCCTTATCCTTCATCTTTATCTTTGTTTTTTTTTATTGGTGCATAATTTGACATGGATATTGGATGGTCTCAAAGCTTTCAGTTAAATGCAAATGCTCATGTGAAATATGATTTCTGTCCAATCTATTAATTGTATATTGGGGAATAATAAGTAAATTCCCTCTTGAGTTCATGCTATTGAACTGACATCTTCCATTTCAAATATTCTGGCATATTTCTTCAGATATGTACTCATTTTTGTTATAATTTCATTTCTTGGCCTTCTTGATTCATCATTACCATTGTAAATCAGGTTTCAATTACCATTGTAAATAATAATCCTCGCTGAAAGGTTAGTACATCTCCCCAGATTGTCCTAAGCACCATAAAAGTAGATTCTGAGGGAATATAAATATATGTCAGCATCATACCTGTCAACCTCTTAGGGCAAGAAATCTGGACAAAGCCATAAATAATTGGGGGGCTTAAAAATAGGGACAATTTTTAAATATTGCTCTTACAAACTTAGAAAGTTTATAGAATAACAGGTTTTGTGTTAGAATGCATTTTCTGAAGGGTATGACATTTGAAACTTAAATGTCTGTCATTATTTTCTGACTTCAGTCTTTAATGACTTGGCAATGTTTGCCAGAAAGTCACAGTTTTATGAAAAATGGACCAAAAATAGGAAACAAAAATCTGGACATTCTGTGAAAATCTGTACAGTTGAGAGGTATGGGCATGATCGTCCTCCCTTTCAAATATGTTCTTTCTACCACAACCTTATAATTATTATCCTTGTATTTCCTCATATATCACTATTGGGGCCCCTTTTTCAATCAGTATTACTCCCTGTTTCCTTTGTCCCATATATTCTGCTGAATGTCCACCCTGAAGTACTTTTTTTTTGTCAAATTCACATACTCATTTCTACCCAAATGTGTCTCCAGTAGTATTGCTATTTGTGCCTTACACTTAATATAATTCGGTCGTCTTTGTTTTTTTTTTTTTTTTGGTTTACATTTGAAAGTCTTTTACATTCCATGTCAAAACTGACAAACTAGCCATTCTGATAAAAAAAATCTATCTATCACTCCTTCATATTATACATTCTGAAGTAGATGACTTTATTTGGTCTTCAACCTGTGGGTTACGGATTCGTATCAGATGCAACTCAGACACATAGCTAGCATCGGATCTAAGCTCCAAGCTCCTCCCTTTACCCATAATGCCCCCTGTCTCCTTCCTCCCTTCAAATCTCGTTTGCTGCTGGAAAGTAAGCATTATGGTCTGAGCTTTGAGTGTTTTTTTCTGGGTAAGTGTGTCAGTTTTGGTTCTTTTTTCTCTATCTTCAGTCTTTCTAACTCTCTCTACTTTCTACCTCCCCATCTGTGTTTGGTCGTTGGTAAAAAAAAAAAAAAAAAAGAGAGAGAAAACCTCTTCTACTTTCTGTTCCTTTTCTATAGCCCTTGTGTGCATGTCGTTTTGTGGGCCTGTCTTGGGAGTATGGTTGATACCCCAAAACCAGGTTTTAGGAAGTGAACAGAGTGTGGCCGTAAGCTCTCCCCAACTGATGGCCACACTCTGTGAGTGGTATGTCTGGGGGCTGCTTATCTGCTTACCTCCTGTCCTGTCTGTGCGGTGTTTAACCCACAAGCACTCAAGGACAGGAGGTATAAGCTTATTTTGAAGGACTTACTTTCCTCCTCAATGACAGTAGCCCCCGCACCCCCAGCTTCCACATTGGCCTCAGTTTCTTCCACTTCCCTGGCCACTGGGACTCAAACTCCTGCCAGGAGGCCTGGGGAAGGGGAGAAGCCGAAAAAAGATAGACCTAAGAAGTGGTCGCCTGACCGCTCAGCTCCAACAGGGCCTCTGCCAAAAAAACAGGCCAGTGACCAGACCAGGAACTTCCTGGCTCCACTCTCCCAGGTTTTCCCCTAAGCCAGAGGAGTCCCGGATCTGGTCTTCCATTCAGGCTTCCCCTCATCGGCACTCCCAGACTGGTGTCAGTAGCCTCCTCCTCCTCCCGCTCCACCCAGAGCCTTTCTGAAGCAGAGATGGATAGTTTGATGCAGAAGTTCATCTGCACCCAAATCCAGATGGGAGTCTTGTCTGCCCCCTCTCCCTCTGGAGCAAGGAGGTTGGACTCTTTCTTTACCCCAGTTACTCCTTCTCCAATCTGACCTTCAGTTTCAGAGCCCTTGGACCCGAGTGGTCATTGCCGATGGTACCTTGTACCTCAACACCGGCCATTGCCTTGAGCGTGTTTGATCTGACTGGGTCGGATCCTAGCTCTCGGCATCTGGTCTGAGTGGTTGCTGTCGGCTCTGAGCATATTGGAGCATAGTCTTCCCCTCAACATCTCGGCTCCTGGAGTCTCTGCTCTGACTCCCCTGTCCTGTCAGAGGGGGGTGACTTCTACTGGCACTTCTCAGGATGTCCGTTCTCTTTTGGCCTTTGACGTGGTGGAGAGAGTTCTCTCGATGTCATTGAGAACCTTGACCATCTTGTCCTTGGACTCCACCCCAACTCCCTCTGTTTTGGGTATGGCCCCGACCATCCTGCCATCTCAGGGACAGCCTGCCGCCAGTTTGCCTCAAGAAGCTCCCACTTGGGAGCAGCAAGAAGTAAGTGAGTCCTTCACAGAGATTCCCACTGAGGAGATCCCTTGCAAATGGACATGCAAAAGGAGGCACTTGGACTCCCCACCAGAGTCCCTAACTGAAGACACTGATTTGGAGGAAGGGGAGGGTGGTCTGCACAAAAGCCAACCTCTGACGAGTCAGTGTTCCTCGAGGTATACAATGCAGGCCCATCTACTTCCTGGGTGTCCCCTCCCTCTGATCCCTTAGTGGATCTTATAACATCTCATGTGTGGAAGGAACCGGACATGGTTGAGCCGATCCCAAAGCACCCGGACAGAGTTCTTGGTCCCCCTTTGGATAGGACATATTGGAACAAAGGGCTCCCAGTTGATGGTATGGTGATGGCAGCTGCCACTAAAAAAGAGCTTGCTCAGTAGAGCTCTTCAGTCCATCCTCCTGACCAAGAGTCAAGGTTGATAGATTGATTAGGGAAACACCTTCTCAGTAAGAGCACTGAATTACATGGCACATGTGATTCGGCTGCAGCAAGACCTAGTGAAGGAGATCATTGAGTCGACCCTGGAGTCCATATCGGTGGGAGACAAGACGACATTTACCACTCAAATGGCCATTCTGAAGTCAGTCACTAACACATCCATGCGTCTCCTTTCCCATGCTACTGAAGGACCTGCTAGGACTGCCAGTACAGGTGGTGCCATCAGGCGACATGCCTGGCTTTGGCTGTGTCAGTTCTCGGAACCCTTTAAGGCATTATTCACCAATGCCCCGTATGACAGTTCTTCCCTGTTTGGGAAGTCAATTCGTGATACTTTGCTCCAGAGTGAGAAGGACAGGAAGACGCTGTCTGACATCAGGATCTGCTTCTCCTCCCCTCAAAGATCCTTTTCTAGGAAACAGCGAGGGGCTAAGAAGATGTGGTTCCGGAAGTCTCAGGCATTTTCTCTGGACACTCAGGACTCTCCATCCCCTGGAGGTAGAGGGGGATATGATAGATGCCACCTTAGAGGCAGAAGGAGTCCGAGAAATTACTGGCCTCAAGAACCATTCTCAGACAGACCTGGGCAGCAGTCCTGAAGGACTGCCTGACTGCTCCTCCCTGGAGGCAGTCAGGGGCTGGTTATCGCTACATCCAATGGAATGGGAGTCCATAACAATGGATCATTGGGTGTTGCAGATCATATCCAGGGGCTATTCAGTTCCTTTCCTCAAACCACCCCTTCAACCACAACACCTGCCAGACGTCCCACCCGCACAAAGGGAGGAAGCAGCTCTAGAAATAGAAAAGCTGCTAATAAAAAGAGTCATCCAAACTATCCCCCTCAACCAGTCCAGATCAGACATTTATTCCAGGTTCTTTTTAGTGCCAAAGAAAATGGGGGACCTGAGACCCATTTTGGATCTATCCACCTTGAACCTGTCAGTTGCCAAGGCAAAATTCCGGATGGTCACACTTCAATCTGTCCTGCTCTTCCTACAGGCAAATAACTCCATGTGCTCGATCGACCTCCGGGATGCGTACTACCATATCAAGATGGACAGGTGCTGTCGGAGGTTCCTCTGCTTCCGGCTAGGAGCCAATCATTATCAGTTCAGAGTCCTTCCCTTTGGTCTCACCACAGCCCCCAGGGTTTTCACCAAGGTGATGGCAGTAGTAGTGGCTCACCTGAGGCTTCATGGTGTTCAGGTCTTCTCTTACCTGGACGATTGGCTCCTCATTGCCCTTTCCAAGCATCAGCTTTGTCAAGCCAGGGATTATTTCCTCTCACTAGCACAGAAGCTGGGCATCACCATCAATCTCAACAAGTCATTACTGGCCCCTGTTCAGATCTTCAACTGCATTGGGGCTTGGTTAGACACTACCCAGAGAAAAGTTTTCCTTACCCCAGACAGGATTCACAGCCTAAAGATACACATTCTTTACGTCCTTCAAGCCCAATCTCCAACAGCAGAAGCGGTACTGAGGGCATTGGGGTCTATGGTGGCCAAGATCTACCTTCTACCCTTAGCATGCCTTCACATGCGGATTCTTCAGTGGACCTTTGCAGTTCAATGGTCCTTGTTAGATCTGTTGTCTCATCCTGTTCGAATCTTCCAAGTGTGCAGCAACTCTCTTCGGTGGTGTATGCATTCCCTGGATCTAGGCAGGGGATGCCCCTTTCCCCCATCATTTCCCAAGACCACGGTGACCACGGATGCCTCCCAGCTAGGGGGGGGGGGGGCACTGCTCGGGAAGGACAGTTCAAGGCATGTGGTCCCCTTCCGAGACCACTTTGCATATCAGCGTCCTAGAGATGAGGACGGTGTTTCTTGCATTGCAGGCTCTTACTGCCCATCTTCCTCTAGGGACCATTGCTATCCAGACAGACAACATGTCGGTGGTCTGGTACATCAACAAACACTGGGGAACCAGATCTTACCCCCTTTGTCATGAAGCCATGAGAGTGTGGGAATGGGTGATCTCCACAGGCCTTTTTCTAGTGGCAATGCACATTCCGGGATGTTCCAACATTCTAGCAGACAGGCTCAGCAGATCTTTACTGATGCCCTATGAGTGGTTTCTGAATCCTTCAGTGGCAGGGCAGATCTTTCAAAAGTGGGATCGGCCTTGCTGCAATCTTTTCGTATTTCTTTCCAACGTGAAATGCAGTGAGGTCTTCGCGCTGAACCCCCCCCCCCCCCCCAGAGATGCTCTGATTCATCTTGGCCTCCCGGTGTCCTTTATGCTTATCCTCCTCTGCCCTTTATCAAAATTTTGTCAGAAAGCTTGCAGGCTGGGGAGCTTTGTGATCCTCATCACCACATTCTGGTCTCGCCAAGTCTGGTTTCCCTCTCTATGGTCTCATCTAGTAGTTCTACCATTGATGTTGGAACCAGTTCCGGATCTCATTTCTCATCCCTCGGGGATTCCTCATCCAGACCTGGTCTGAAGCTTGCAGCTTGGCTGCTCCAGTTCCCATGATTATTAGGACTCCAGGTTTATCTTCTCCCATTAAAAACATTTTGGTGGTGGCTCACAAGTCTTCCACCAGGAAGGGTATACTGTAGTAAGTGGAAACATTTTTCACTATGGGCCTCGCAATGTGCATTGGATCACTTTACTGCTCCAGTGTCTGCGGTATTGGAATTTTTGGCAGGGATTTTTCAGCAAGGTGCCAGTTCCCTCCACTGTCTTAAGTCCAACTAGCTGCAATTTCTATTTTTCATTTGGGGGAAAATATGATTTCTTTGGCCTCTTCTAAGTTTTGCAAGGCCTTCCTTAAGGGTATTTTTCTTTTGAGACCCCCGATGAAGGACCTTATGCCTCCATGGGGCCTTACTTTAGTCTCACCCCCCCCCCCTTTGAACTTGCAACCTTGGCAGAGTTGCAGTATCTGTCTTGGAAAACTGCTTTTTTAGTTGCCGTTACTTCTGCTAGGAGAGTGTCAGAACTTCAAGCACTATCTATCAAGGTTCCTTATATGATTTTTCATAAAGATAGGGTATCTTTACAAACTAACCCATCCTCTCCTCCCCAAGGTAGTGTCAGAAGCCAATATTAATCAGACGATCAATCTTCCAGCCTTTTTTCAAAATTTACAAAATAAAGAAGAATGCAAATTACATTTGCTGGATCTGCATAGACAATTACAGTTCTGTTTGCACAGGACCAAAGTCAGACCAACGTTTTGTTTCTTATTCAATACCCTTTTTAGGGAAACCAGTCTCCAAAGTTACCATTGCCCACTGGATTTTCCAATGTATTATTTGGGCATACTCCGTTAGGGAATTTCCCCACCAGGATAGATACAAGCTCATTCTACCAGATCTGTGGCTACTTCAGCGGCTTATTGGTCCAGGGTGTCATTGGATGATATTTGTTCTGCAGCTACTTGGTCCTCGTCTCATACCCTCATTTCTTATTATAAATTGGACATCATATCCAGAAACAGGGCATCTTTTGGCTCTGCCGTGCTCCGGAATATCCTTCCATGAGGGCCTCCCAGGTGTATAGTAGCTGGGGCCTCTGTCCCACAGGTTGAAGACCAAATGAAGTCAACTACTTCAGATAAAGAAGTTACGTATTCACCATAACGTTCCATCTGAGTAGTTGTACTTCATTTGTCTTCAACCATCCCCCCGACCTTGTCAGTATTGTGCTGGCTATATATATTGTAGGTGGACACCTCAGGGATGTTCTTTGCCTTGGTTTGACTCAGGAAATTTGGGTTGCCAGTAGTAGTAGTATGGTCTTTTTGTGTCGGGTATTTCTTATGTTTTGAAAGGCAAACTCGATCTGAAGGGAGGAAAGAGAACAGGGGGCATTATAGGTAAGGGGAGGAGCTTGGATCAGATGCTAGTTATGTGGCCAAGTCTGATCCAATACGGATCTGTAACCCACAGGTTGAAGACAAATGAAGTACTACTACTCAGATGGAACATTATGGTGAGTACATAACTTCTTTTTTCAGTTATTTTGAATACGTGTTTCCATCTTCCTTCTTACATGCATATAGCTATGATTTGCAGGCTGATCTTGTACATTGCTGCTTTTTCTTATCTCTATTTAAACCATGTGACATTATCCAAGACTTTTCACTTTAATGAAAACACTCAACTGCCATAAAATACACTGTTCTTTTTCCCCCACTGTCTGGTAATCATCACCCCCACCGGCCATTCCTTTTACATTATAGAGCTGAAGTTTAACCAGGAGTGGCCATCAATCACTCAGACAGATATTGAGATGGTTCACGGTTTTCTGCTTAGTTTCCCAAGCCCTAACTGCCTGTACTGTACAAGGTGATGGGGAGTGGTTTGCAATGGGCTATTCATAAACGCCTTCAACTCATTTCTGCAAGGGGCATTCCCTCAAAGCAGTCCTGCCCCTTTCCACATGGCTTGAGCAGACTTTTGACAGTGGATCTAATAGGGTAATAGCCTACAGTTTGTAACAACCTTCTTGTATATTGGCTAGTTATCAGTTTATTCACTGGTTTCCATATTCTAGTACGATTTCTTTGCAAATTTCTACAATTCCCATCCCACCCTTACACTAATAAATTAATCTTTTTTTAGCTTCTGAAGCACTGAATAACTGTATGTCTTTGGTATGTGAATATATTTTACATTTAATGGCTTTTGTGTTTTATATTTAAGGTAGTTTTTTTTTTCATCTGTGCTCTATCCTCAGGCATGCAAACATTGTCTTCACTAGGCTGGGTTAGAAGAGGGTAACAACTGCCTTTCTTGAGTCAGGATCCAGGATGTTAGGGCCTCCTAGATCCCTAAATCCTGATAAATCCAACTGTAAGCTAGTGGTGGCTCACATAGGTTCATCGGTGTGTACTAGGCTAATGGCCCTGGAGCCTTTACAAGCCCAGCCCATAGAAGTGCCTTGGCATCGTGCCACCCGACGTTGGTTTCCAGTGCCTCTTTCAAGTAGAGCCACTGGAGCGATCCCTGGGGTGAACTTTCTATTTCCCATCCACTCATCAAGATTTCTCTTGAAGAAGGGGCAGTGAGGTGCTCTGCTTGACATGTATGGGAAGTCTATTCCAGAGCATGGGGCAGTCTCTGGGTTATGAACCTGTCCCTCCATCATGTTCTGTTGATTGTGGTAATGAGGTTGAGGTCTCTAGAGTGTGTGGTATGAAGGGATTGGGATTGCTTTAGATGTAGCATTTCTGACAGAGCTGGGTCATACGTGCTTTTGTAAGTCAAGCAGAGATCACCTCTTAGTAGACGATATGAAATACTAGCTGGAGTTTTTTTGAGTCTGTCCATGTAGGACATGTGTTTAAGGCCTAGGATTGTCTTCGTGAGGTACTTTTGTGGCCTTTTCAGCTGTTGCATGTGTCTAGTGAGGTACATGCCAAATGGGGCATTATACTCGATGATTGGCCTAATGAGGGAAGAGTAGAGAGAAATGATGACCTCTTTCTTCCTAGATCCAAAACCTTTAGTAATGAGATGTGCTACACAGAAGGACTTTCTGACCATAGTGGCAGTGTGGTGGTTGAAGGAGAGGTTGCTGTCAACCTGTGTTCCCAGATCTCTTATAATGCCTTCAGTGTTCAGTGTGCTCCCATCAGTGGGGTAATTAGTGGGAACTGAGTTTTTCCGAAAGGGGATAATGACGCATTTTTTGGCATTAAGCTTAAGGTTACAGTTTCGACACCAATCATTGGTCTCAATGAGGCCTTTCTGTAACTTGGGGAGTTAATATTGGCTCCCAGGGTGCAGTCATCTGCGAACGTGGTCAGCCAGAGTCCCTCTATGTTGGCCTGGACTTCTGAGAGGTAAATGCCAAACAGGAGAGGACCCACGACCGATCCCTGTAGGACTCCACTCGTGAATGGTTGGCAGTCTGACTTTGAGTCCGCTACTTTCACACTGTGGGTTCTATCTGTGAGCCAACCCACCTAGTGATATATGGGTTGATGACTAGTTTGGTGAATTTATCAATAATTACTGAGTGGGGAATGGTATCAAAGGCCTTGGTCAGATCAAGGTAGGCTGTACGAATCACCTTGCCTTCATCCACAGCTCTGGTGACTGACTCAAAGAAGTCGACCAAGTTGAGCAGGCATGATCTACCCTTCACAAAACCAAACTGTGTGGGATCCAGAGTTTGGAGATTCCCTATATCCTTGTTAATTAGGTCCATGATGATGTGCTCCATAGCCTTACATATCAGACTCGTCAGGCTAATGGGGCAATAATTCCCAGGGTTTGCAGTCGCTCCCCCATTATGGAGAGGGATGACTGTAGCAGTGCACCATTTGGTAGGGACAAAGCCTGAGGTGAGGCTGTGATTGAACAGGGCACACAGATGTGGTGCCAGTTCACTTTGTAGTTCATGTACAACACATCTAGAGATATTGTCGGGTCCTATGGAAGCTGTATTCTTGGCCTTGGACAATGCAGCTTTAACCTGTGCTTGAGTAATTCTGGGTGCCTGTCATTCCTCCGGCATTGTGATTGGTCCTTTAGGGAGGGAGAGAGGGATAAAGTTGGCACTGACTCTGTCGGCCAGTATGTTGGGAATATCTGTTGGCTCAGTATAGGAGGTACCATTGTATAGTAACTCAGAGCAAACTGAGTATTTCTGAGGAGATTCTTGATATAACTATAGAAGGCTCTGTGGTTGTTTTTAGTGTCTGCCGCAATTCTGCCTTCATAGCTGGCTTTAGAGGATTTGATGAGGGATCTCAACCTTTGTTGAGGCTAATAAGGGAATTTTTCCCATCTTGGGACTTCACCTTTTTCTGCAACAGTTTCTTCTTTCTGTTGTAGAGTTTATTAATGTCAGGGGACCACCAGATTGGCTTTCTTTTTTTGGAGGAGAGCATCTTGGTTCTGTCCATGCATTTATGTACGTGTTCATATAGTGCATTGGTGCATGAATCGGCAGTCATGCATCTATTTTCCATTGACATGGGTGCCATGAAGTTAACCACCTCTGTTTTTGGAGCCCAAAGTCAGCTTTGGAGAAGTTTTTCATGGTGGTTACCTTTGCAGGGGGTGTAGGTGAGATGTGGATTTCCATGGTGATTAGTTTGTGGTTGGATCTAACCAGGGAGGAATTGACTATTGGTGTAGAGCAACCCAGTTGCCCATGTTAGTAATAACTAGGTCAAGGATGTTGCTTTCTCTAGTGGGGGTAAAAACAAGCTGGTCCAGGGCATTGGAATTGATGAATTCCAGGAAGCCTTGGGCAAATGTATTGGTGCATGAGTAGTTTTCCCAGTTAATGGAGGGGTAGTTGAAGTCACCTAGTATGAGAGTGTTGGGTTGGACCCTAATAGTTTCCAGGGTGCTTAGAAACATGGAGTGAGAGTCTTGAGACATGGTTGGGGACCTATAGCAGGTTATGACCTGAATCGCCATCTTACTCAATGTTAGCTGTATCTGAAGTATCTCAGATGCGTTATGCTGAGCTACTAGTCTGGAGGTGTGCATATCCTTTATGAATATGGAGACACCACCGCCTTTGGAGCTTCGGTCCATGTTCTGGAGCCAAAAGGTGGGGAATGAGTTATAGCCTGGTAAAACAGGAGTGCTTTCTGCTGCAGGTCTTTGGTACAGCGCAAATGTCGATGTTTTCCATTTTGAGGAGTGCTTCGAGCAAGTGTATCTTGAGATTTAGACTTCTAGCACTGAGCAGCATGACTCTCAGATTGCATTTATTTATAGATGTTACAGTGGTAATTTGGTCTTTGGAACATCACCTAAAAAAGACACTATAGGGGTAGTAAGAGCCTTAGCCAGTATCTGGAAACCCAGGGGTGACAGATGCAGGCCATCTCTGGCAAAGCATCAACGTCTATCAGATACTGGATCCCATTAGAATGACACCAGAAACTATGGGCCCAAACCCCTTCAAAAGTGTTGGCAAGAATCATAAACATAAAAAATCCCCCTACCAAAATAAAGCAACTAAATTACAATAACAAAACTCTAGTTACGGACAAAGAGATTATAATGGTGTTTGAAGAGATTTATCAAAAACTATGCGGCCCACATAACCAGTACACTGAATTATTATTCTATCAATTCACTGAAGAATTCAATTTCCAGTAATAAAACACAAATAAAACCACTGCTGCTATACATAAGCTGAAACTAGATAAAGCACCAGGGCCAGATGACTTTTAAGAACCTAATAACTCCAAAATGCAGTAAACCCAAACAACTACAGACCGGTAGCACTCATAAATATTGATATTAAAATTCTATCAACAGTCTTAGCCAAATTGAATGAATTCATCAAACTTGTCCATACTTGCATTCCATAAAATATATATATCATCCAAAAATCATTCAATTTTTAAACAGCAGCAGTGATTTTCTTAAATTCACATATTCTCATAGTTATGAAGGAATCGCCTATCTAGATACATACATTTACAAACATGTAGGTGGTTTACATTCTAAAATATATCGGAAAAATACATTTTCCAATGACTATCTTGAATATGGTAGTTTTCATCCAGAAAAGTTAAAATATAATATTTATAAAGGACAGTGTATAAGAGCTGTACGTATGACTTCAGATTATAACACACTAGTAGATGAAATTAGTTTTATAACTGGTATGTTTCAGGAGAGGGGATACCCATTAGAAATGATGCATGACGTGGGACAATATGCTTTACAAGAATGGGGGAGAAAATACAAACCCTTATCAGGATCTGGTATAGACAGTAATCAGGTACAAAAGTCTTTCAAGAACATGAATAGGAAGTACAACGAGATAGATCAACATCAGAGATCTCTCATTATTCTATACAGCCCAATTGCCAAAGAATTGATTAATATTTTAAACAAATATTGGTATTTGATTACAGGAGATTCCCACTTATCTGAAATAATAGGTACAAAACCAGGAACAGTTTTCAAGATGGGAAAAAACATCAAAGGTTATTTGGAGCAGCATAAATCAGGTAATAGTGATTGAAACAGTGGAAAGGTTCATCACACTACAAAATGTGGATCATGCAATCAGTGTAGACATATATTTGATAAAGAAGAAGCGGTAATACAAAATATATTTAAGCCTATAGTTAAATTCGACAAAGGAAATTGCAATACAAAAATGGTGGTTTATATGGCTTTGTGTAATGAATGTGCAAGTTATTATGTGGGGAAGCCAGAGAGATGTCTTAAAAAATGTATATTTGAACAAATGTTCACTCTGTGTAAGGTATTAACTGGAAATTATCCACTTTTATTAAGCATCTGTTGGGTTGTTTCTGATAACTTGTTGCATTTAAACTCTTTTTTTTTTCTAGAGGCTCCTTTAGCTGTTTAAAATTTATTTAAAGGCTCACTGCTGCTTTTCAGCTGTGAGAAACATTTCTGCAGTTTGTTCTAAGTAGTGGGGATATTTGTAGCATTTCCATATTCAGGCTTGTATTTGGGCCTAGTGTTTGTGGAGGCTGTGTGTCTGAGCACATATTCAGGGACATCTTGGTTTAGCCAAAGCCATCAGGCATTTCAGTGAGAGAGAATTGTTTGAGGTCATTGGCTGACTGAGGTCACCTGGACTACAGCTTAGACTAAGCACCTCATTGGTTCTTTTGAGATTTCTTTCTTAAAAGCTGTCTAAGGTTTCAACTTTTTCTTACGTAAGAAGTTCAATTGTGAGTGTTCTGCCATTTCACACTGAGCTGATCGAAGGAAGGACACTGAGGAAACTCGGAGCTATAATATATAACATTAAGTATCCTGTTTTTTGTTTATTTTGTTCTTTATTTCTTTGTTATTTATAGCACTTTGTGTACTGTGTATTTTTCTAGCTAGTTGCACTGTGTGTGAGGTATTAACTGGAAATTGTCCACTTTTATTAAGCATCTGTTGGGTTTTTTGTTTCTGATAACTTGTTGCAGTTAAACTCTTTTTTTCTAGAGGCTCCTTTAGCTGTTTAAAACTTTCATTTAAAGGCTCACTGCTGCTTTTCAGCTGTGAGAAACATTTCTGCAGTTTGCTTCCCACCCTCCGTCCCTGTTGGTATAGTGTTTTTATAGCTGGTGGCTTTGCAGTTGCCCGCCCCCAGTGTAAATTTGATCTGGGACCCTCCTCCCAGTCTAGTGTCATTACCTCATCCTACCCAGTACAGGGAGAACATTTGAGAAGGCCAATCAGCTTAGTTTCTGCTACTGCTTTCTCTCTTTCCACTTAAAAAAAAAAAAAAATGTATCTGCTTTTACTGTATTTGTATTTCTTCCTACTTTATTTTGCTTTTGCGTCATCTTAAAAGTACTCAATTGTATTTATTACTGCTTGGTGTAACTCATTCTAAGCCTTATAGTTTAAGCACTTGGGCTTCAGACCAGTTGTTTTACATTAAGAAGGTTTGTGGTCTGCACTTTAGTGGCAGAACAGGTAGCTTACATCCTTCTAAGTTGGGAACTGCTGATTGAGGGCTCAGTGTCTGTTCTAAAAGTGTATTAATTCTGGTTTAAGCACTTGGGCTTCAGGCCAGTTATTTTACATTAAGAGGGTTTGTGGTCTGCACTCTTGTGGGAGGAGAGGCTGGACTCTGCCCTTCTGAGCTGGGAATTTCTGGTTAAAGGCTTATAGTGCCTGCATATTTGAACTGCTCCTTACTGAAATTGGTACACTTTGTTTGCTGTAGCATAGACTAGATCCAGGCCTGCTGAATCTAGCTTTGTATAACTTGAAGACTAATCCAGGCATTCTTTAAAGTATTCAATTGTATTTATTACTGCTTGGTAGTAACTTGATTAAAGTGTCGCTATCATTCTAAGTCTTTTGGATTAAGCACTTGGGCTTCAGACCAGTTGTTTTACATTAGGAAGGTTTGTGGCCTGCACTGTGGTGGCAGGACAGGTAGCTTACATCCTTCTAAGTTGGGAACTGTTGATTGAGGGCTCAGTGTCTGTTATTCTAAAAGTGTATTAGTTCTGGTTTAAACACTTGGGCTTTAGGCCAGTTATTTTACATTAAGAAGGTTCGTGGTCCGCACTCTTGTGGGAGGAGAGGCTGGACTCTGCCCTTCTGAGCTGGGAATTTCTGGTTAAAGGCTTATAGTGCCTGCATATTTGAACTGCTTCTTACTGAAATTGGTACACCTTGTTTGCTGTAGCATAGACTAGATCCAGGCCTGCTGAATCTAGCTTTGTTTGTATGCTTGTTTGCTTATTTCCCTGAAACGCTAATTCCACCTAAAACGTGGCTTTTCAACGCTTCTGTGGATCCCTAGTGATATCTGTATTGCTTACTGTACTTATTTCTTGCTTCACTTGAAAGAAAGTTACTGTTTGTTGTTTTTGCATTTAAGTTACCTGTAACACATTGCATTTAAGTTACCTGGCACTTGCTCACTAAGTCAGCACTAAAAAATTAAAAGCACTACACCCTCACAAACTCCCCTTGAGTACCTTGTTCCCCATTGGCCCTTTTTTTTCAATTATAAAGGAATTCCCAATGCTATTCTAGCATGTCCAAATGTCAGTTGTCAATCTCCTCTCCGGTCCAGCTGGTGAATCTGGGAATCTTGAGGCAATGTTACAACTGCCTCATGTACACAGACAGCCCTCTCCTCCTCCCAACAAATTCCAACACATGTGAGAGATGCAACCATATAGCCAAACTGGAGGCTAAGCTCTCTCAACTCAGTACTGGCATAACCAGTCAGGAGGAGAAGGAAACCACACTCACTACAATTCCAGTCTCACATAGACCTACTACGACAGCAAACCAAACACATAAACACACAAAAACATACTCGGAGGCTCTAAATAAAAATCTGCCTAAGCAGCAGAGACCTCCAAAGCAGACACCCAAGCAACCGCTACCCCAAAACAAAACACGTATAACACATAGCTCACAAAGCCAGTGTGCCGAACAGTCACAGCCCTTAAGGCTAAACAACACACCTGATACACTTGTAATAGGTGACTCTATCGTCAGGCACACTGACATCCCGCTCACCAGACTGAACAAGGAGAAGGTCACAGTGAGCTGCCTGTCGGGCGCTAGGATCCGCCACATAACACAAGCACTCAGGTCACTCCAAGGCAAGTACAAATATGACTCAGTCATTGTCCATGCTGGTGTGAATGACCTGAGACGTACCTCCCTGGACTGCATGAAAAGAGACATAGAGGAGCTCTCTGAGCATGTAGCCCAGGCCGGTATGACCCTGACCTTGAGTAGCATCTTACCCTCACCAAGAATGATGCCACAATATGAAGACAAGATGATCAATTTCAACAATTGGCTTAAGTATTGGTGTCATTCAAAGGGGATCCAAGGCCTGTCAGCCTGGGGATGACATGCTTGACAAGCCAAGATGCTTCGCTAGGAACGGCTTGCACCTGTCACCCCTGGGCTTTTGGATATTGGCAAAGGCTCTTGCTACCCCCATAGTGCCTTTTTTAGGCAAGGCTCAAAAGACAAGCCCACCTCCATAGGTATCACAAGGGATAAGAAACTAAGAGTAATGCTACTCAATGCCAGAAGTCTAAACCTCAAGATGCATGCACTCAAAACTCTCCTTAGCATGGAGAACATCGATATCTGTGCATTAACAGAAACCTGGTTCAAGGCTCCCGAGAGCACCCCAGCACTACCAGGTTATACCACATACCATGCTTTTCGACCCCAAAACTTGGACTGCACCACAAAAGGAGGGGGAGTATCAATATTCGTCAAAGATACCCACACCTCCAGGTTGGTGGCACAGCACGAAGCATCAAAGACTATCCATGTGCAACTAACAGTGGGTAAAACTGCCTTCTAGTTTATAGCCTGCTACAGACCACCCTCCCAAACCCAGGAACCCCACTCGGCCTTCCTGAGAACATTGGAAAATATGAAGGTCTCTCCAAACACCATTATATTGGGCGACTTCAACTACCCAAACATAGACTGGGAACATTACTCTAGCTCCAACACCCTAGCCCAAAGATTCCTAAAATGTATAAACTCAAATGCTATGGAACAACTTGTTACCACTCCCAAAAGAGGGGAAAACATACTGGACCTGATCATCACCAACATGGGGACTCTATGCTCCAGACCAGAAGTGTATCCCTCACTGGTAAGATCAGACCATAAACTAATCTCACTGGATATTCACATCCCGACCCCACCCCTGCCCAGAAAACCACAGTGAAAAACTTCTCTAAAGCAAATTTCACACTCCTCAAAACTGAGGTGGAATCCTTCAAAGCCCCAGGGCCTGTGGAAAATACAGCCCAGACCACAGAATCCTTTATAAACGCATTCTATGAACACCTTCAGGAATGTATGGATCATGCAATCCCGAATAAAACCAAGACCCAATCCTCCAAAGGCAGACGTCCTGTCTGGTGGACCCCAGCCATAAACAAACTATACAATAGAAGGAGGAAGCTACTACATGATAGAGCAAAATTCCAAAAAGGGAAGGCATCTCTGATCAGTATTAGCAAAAAACTATGGGCACTCATAAAATCGTCTAAGGCCAGCTTCAAGAGAAAAATTGCACAGGACACTAAGGATAATCCCAAGGCTTTCTTTAGTTATGTTAGGAACCTGGGTGGGAATTCCCAGATATGCTCAGAATTAGTCCATAATGACAAAAAATACACCGAACCCACAGACATTGCCAACATCCTAGCTGACAGGTTCAGCGCAAACTCCCCCCCCCCCACCAAAAGGACAAATATCTATCCCAGCAGAGTGCTGCCCCCCTGACATCTCAGATAAGAGCCGCCCTCTCCAAAGCAAAAAACACAGCATCAATGGGACCAGACGGTGTCCCAGGCTGCGTCCTACATGAACTCCAAGAAGAGCTAAACCCAAACATAAAATTACTGTTCAATCTCAGCCTTACTACAGGATATGTACCCAAAGAGTGGCGTACAGCAACAGTGGTCCCTCTCCACAAAGGTGGTGCTTCAACGGATCCAGGAAACTATCGCCCCATAAGCCTGACTAGCTTGGTCTGCAAAGCTATGGAAAGGATCATCATGGACCTCATAAATAAAGATATTGGGAACCTACAGACACTAGATCCTACCCAGTTCGGCTTTGTTAAGGGCAGATCCTGCCTCTTACACCTGGTCAATTTCTTTGAAACAGTCTCCAAGGCCATTGACGAGAGGAAGGTGGTCCACACAGCCTACCAGGACCTTGCAAAAGCCTTCGATACAATACCCCACTTGGGCATTATAGATAAGCTCACCTGCTTAAATATAAACCCCTATGTCACTAGATGGGTTGCAAACTGGCTCAAGGACAGAACCCACATGGTTAGAATTGCTGGAGCCATATCAGTCTCCAAACCAGTTACAAGTGGCATCCCACAAGGCTCAGTCCTGGGACCTCTCTTGTTCGGTATATATTTCTCGGAGGTACAGACCAACATGGAAGGACTGTGGCTGACCAAGTTCGCAGATGACTGCAAACTGGGTGCCATAATCGACTCTCCAGCCGACACAAGCATCCTCCAAAACAGCCTCATAGAAACAGACAACTGGTGCCAGAGCTATGGCCTCAAGCTAAACGCCAAAAAGTGTATAGTCATCCCCTTTGGCAAAAACAAAGTGCCCACAAATTACCACATAGGTGGTAATCCATTAAGTACAGAAGAAGTAATTAGGGACCTGGGGACCCAAGTTGATAGCAGTCTCTCATTGACAACCACGTGGCCAAAGTGGTTAGAAAAACATTTTATATAGCCCACCTAATCATGAAGGGATTCACAACTAGATCGGGGAGGTCATCGTGCCGCTTTACTCATCCCTCATCAGGCCCATAATTGAGTGCAATGCCCCTTTTGGGATGTACCTTACCAGACTCCTGCAACAACTGGAAAGACCCCAAAAGTACCTCACCAAGAAGATCAAAGGGCTCAAACAGATGCCATATGCTGCCCGGTTAAAGAACCTCCAGCTCTGCTCAGTGGCATACCACCTGCTCAGAGGCGATCTGTGCCTGACGTATAAAGCCATGTCCAACCCGGAATTAATGGACATGCTGCACCTCAGAAAATCCAAATCCCATCGAGCTACGCACTCGAGAGATTTGAACCTCAGCACTGAAATAAATAGGACATGCTGGAGGGACAGATTCATAACCCAGAGGCTCCCTTCACTCTGGAATAAAATCCCAGTCCAGGTTAGGTAGAGTCCCTCATCGACTCTCTTCAAGAAGAATCTTGATGAGTGGATGGGAGATCGTAGGTTTACCCTGGGTATCACTTCTGTGTCACTGTTAGACAGAGGCACAGTATACTAACCTTGAAAAAGGGCATAGCAAAATTAATTTAAAATGGGTGGCGAAAGCCAAACACACTCTGGCTAGGCTTATAAATGCCTTAGGGCAGATAGCCTAGTATGAACCTATGTACTACATCAGGAGGAAGGACCCCACTAATGCTTTATATAGAAATATAGAAATAAAAGGAAACATGCATGAATTTAAATTTGCTATTTTAGACACCATTAGGAAGGATCCCAGGGGAGGAGATCATAGGACTGCATTAAGCTATAGGGAAACTTGGTGGCAGTTGTATTTGGACGCAACAATGCCACCTGGGCTTAATGATTTAATTTCCTGTAAGCCCATATTGGAAATGAATTAGTATTATAATCCAACTGGGATTGTCTTCCTAACATCCACTAAGTTCTCGTATCTTTTAGCGTTTACCAAGTTTCTTACAATGTTTTTTAAATGCACACAAGTAGGAAATACAAGCAATTGACATTTGTATAAATTTTCTGCTATATATATATATATCTTTTTGGATATACTTTTTTGGATATGTTTTCTTTGGATATATTTGTTGCATGTATTTTTTTGCATGTATACAAATCTTTTGTATACATTGTTTCCTTAGATACATTTCCTGCATTTGTTTAGTCACTAATACTATGCATCAGTTTTTATGCAAAGTACAGCCATTTACATTACATATTATTGTAGCCAACTTGGCCACAATTGTATATTTTTATATAGGGTAGCGGTATATAATTTATACGGTGTTATTTGTATGGCGGTCTCATAATAGACAAGATGTTCTTCGTCTCACATTGCTGCAGTCATAACCTGTGGGTAGTCCGCTGTCCTCGGTCGGCTCGAATACCAAAGAGTTAGGCTGGCGTCGGTCATGGGCGCCCGGAGCTGACGTCAGTACGTAGTAGTACTTAAGCGCATGACCGACGCCATATCCTCAGTCTTTCTTGTCGCGTGGTCCGAAGCAGAAGCAGCGTTTGCAAGTGCCGTTCGGCGTTCTGAAATTTTCAATTATCGAGTTTCAGACCGAAGACCAAGTTGGGCTAAGTACCCCGTTGGGGAAAATTTTTGTCTTTTCTTGCCTCAGTTAATCCGGATGTCAATCTGAAGTTCTTTTTGGTTCTCCTGTGGAGTCAGTTTTGAAAAAGATGGAAGATAAAGCTAAGTCTGCAGATGGTCAAGGATTTTTTTGCAGGTGCAGCCCTGCAAAGTTTAGCAGGAATTGGCCTGCTAGAGGATGGTCCTACCCTTCTTCGGATTTTCAGTCTAAGGGCAGGTCTAGACGTGGTAGAGGCAGGGCTCACGCTCAGGGTTCTTTCAGACCTAGGACTTGGAGTTCTCCTGCACAGTCTTCTGGTGAGGGCAGGGGTCAGCCTTTTCGTAAACAGACCCAATGACCTGTATCTTCAGCTGCCAGATCCTTCTTTTCTGGCAGCTCCTCTAGGAGGAAAGTTGGCACTTTTCAAACAAAACTGGCATCTGGTCACCCAGGACAAATGGGTGTTGGAAATAATAAATCAAGGTTACAAGTTTTACTTTCACACTTTTCCTCCTTTCAAAGGCATGCCGGATGTGCCTCCTCAGCAAAGGCTGGAGGCTCAGGAGCAAATTTCTTTGCTTTTACAGATGGGAGCTATCCAGGTGGTACCTCCGTCAGAAGTAGGCCTAGGGTTTTATTCCCGTCTATTCCTAGTGCCAAAGAAAGGAAACACTTGGAGGCCAATTCTGGATTTGTCCATTCTCAATACCTACCTAGACATTCCAAAGTTCAAGATGTTAACATTACAACAACTTCTGCCTATGCTAGGCAAAGATCACTGGATGGTAACCCTGGATCTCAAAGAGGCCTATCTTCACATTCCTATCAGGCCCAGCTGCAGGAGATTCCTGCTGGCTGGTACTTCTCATTATCAGTTCTCTGCATTGCCCTTTGGTTTATCTACTGCGCCCAGGGTGTTCACAAAGGTCCTGGCTCCTGTGATAGCTTTCTTCAGACAGAGGGGAATACAAATTTATCCTTATCTGGACGATTTCCTGATTCTTGCTCAAGACAAGGACAAGTTACTTCAACATCTGCAGTATGTAATGGCAGTTTTAAGGTGCCTAGGGTATTCTGTGAATGAAATAAAGTCCAGTCTAGTACCCTCTCAGGATATGTGCTTTCTGGGTGTGAGACTGAATACAGCTTCTCAGATGGCTTTTCTGACCCCGGACAAACAAAGAACTCTTCACCTATAGTTCCAGCAGTTATCAGTACTGTCCAGGCTGACTGCAAGGACAGTCCTTCAAGCCTTGGGGTTCATGGCATCTTGCATTCTAGTACTTCCCAATGCCAAACTGCATATGAGGAAGCTACAATGGTATCTCAAAACTGTATGGACTCAACACTGCCACGATTTGGACACTGCCATTCGGATAATACCTTGCATCCAGAAGGAATTCTTGTGGTGGGCGCAGGAATGTCACCTAAACAAGGGACTCTCTGTGACCCGACCAGAGGCGAGTCAGATCATAACGACGGATGCCTCGGACTTGGCTTGGGGAGCACACTTCAATGGGAAATGGATTCAAGACATGTGGCCTCCCAGACTACAACATTTGCATATCAACATGAAGGAGATGTTAGCAGTCCAATTTGCCCTGATGGCCTTCAAGGACCTACTTCAACCAGGACAGGTGTTGATTCAAACAGACAACACAACAGTCATGTGGTACATCAACAAGCAGGGGGAACCCATTCTTACCCTCTTTGCAGACAAGCAATGATATTGTGGGAGGTTGCTCTGAGTTTGCACATCACTCTTCAAGCACGGTTTCTGCCAGGAGCACAGAACTCCCTAGCAGATGTATTGAGCAGACAAATTGTGGACCCCCACGAGTGGAAATTGGATCCTCAGGTATTCCAACAGTTGACAGTGGCTTGGGGAACTCCAGACATAGATCTGTTCGCTTCTCCACTAAATTTCCAACTACCAAAATTTTGCACAAAGATGTTTCATCCAAAAGCCTGGAAAGTGGATGCTCTATCTTTCAGTTGGAACAACCTTCACGTCTATGCTTTCCCTCCTCTGCCTCTCATTCCCAAGGTACTCTTGAAAGTCAGGCGGGACAAGCATTGCATGATTCTAATAGCACTGGATTGGCCACGTCAGCACTGGTATCCTCTGCTGAGGAGTTTAATTCAGGAGCCTCCTTGGCCTTTGCCACAGATTCCTCACTTGTTGTCCCAGTCAAGCAATCATTTGCTCAATGTCAGGGTGCAGTCCCTGCATCTAACAGCCTGGCGTATTCTGTTTTAGAGCCTGTGGGGTCTCAGCTTCCTCAACAGGTTTTAGATGTCATTTTGGAAGCCAGGCGGCCCAGTACTAGAAAAGTTTATGCTGATAAATGGAGGAGATTTTTTCTTTGGAGCACAGCAAAGGGCTTTGATGTCTCAGTACCTAATTTGAGTTTTACACTACAGTACCTTACTGAATTACTAGACAAGGGTTTGTCATTTTCCTCTGTGAAGGTTCATGCTGCAGCCATTTCTGCTCACTATGATTGTGACCCTCCTTTATTTTCTCATCCTTTGTTTAAGCAATTTCTTAGAGGGGCAAAAAATATAAGACCCCCAATGAGCTCCTACTCCTTCCTGGGATCTCAATTTTGTGTTGGAGAAGCTTACTTTACCTCCTTTCGAACCTGCAGCTACGTCTGAGCTGAAGTTTTTGTCTTGGAAAACTGCTTTTTTTGTTGGCCATTACCTCTGCTAGGAGGGTCTCTGAACTGCAGGCACTAATGGCAGTTGAACCTTTTCTGGTATTCCATAAGGATAAGGTGTCTTTGCGTACTAACCCTACTTTTATGCCTAAAGTGATTTCTAATGTGGCCTTGAACCAGTCTATTCATTTGCCTACTTTTTATGCTGATCCCCAAAATAAGGGGGAAAAAGTCTTGCATTCTTTGGACATTCACAGGCAGCTACGTTATTATTTGAGCAGAACTAAAGAGTTCAGGCAGACTCAACAGTTATTTATTTCTTTTGCTCTGGCTTTTCAAGGGAAAGCTGTTTCAAAGCAAACTATTTCTAAGTGGATTGGTCATTGTATTGCTTTTTGTTATTCTCATCATGGGAAGAATGTTCCTGCTGGGATCAGACCTCATTCCACTAGGGCTACTGCCACATCTACTGCCTTTTGAGGGGGGTAGCTACTAAGGATATTTTGGAAGCAGCTACTTGGAGTTCAGTACACACTTTTACTAAGCATTACCATCTCCCTCTTTATTCCAAGTCTAGGGCTGGGTTTGCCACTGCAGTTTTACAGGGCATGTTAGCAGCTCCTAATGCTTTTTAGTTTGCCAGCCTCCCTTTTCCTTTGCTTTGGGATTCTACCCACAGGTTATGACTGCGGCAATGTGAGACGAAGAACATAGTACAGTTTTGTACCTACCATAAATGTAGATGTTCGAGGATCCACATTGCTGCAGTCCTATTTTCCCTCCCTCCTCCCCCTCTATTGTTTGGGGTTGCTGTTTTTCCCTTTGGGATAATTGTTATTTTCTCACTTGTGGTTGTTGAGTATTTACTATTTTGGCTCTGGCCTTTCCTTTTTAAGGCCTTCTGACATCTGGGGCAAGAAAGACTGATGATATGGCGTCGGTCATGCGCTTAAGTACTACTACGTACTGACGTCAGCTCCGGGCGCCCATGACCGACGCCAGCCTAACTCTTTGGTATTCGGGCCGACCGAGGACAGCGGACTACCCACAGGTTATGACTGCAGCAATGTGGATCCTCGAACATCTACATTTATGGTAGGTACAAAACTGTACCTTAGATTCATTTTGTATATATTTTTATATACTGCTACCAATTGGCATAGTGTCTATCGCGAACGCATTCAGACAGACGCATGTGTTTAAGTATAGAAAATTTAACAAGATATTTCTCTTCTACATATTACTTTACTTTTTATTTTTATTTTTTTAATCCCCAGCATTGTCTTATGACATGTAGTAACACTCATTATTATTAGGTTAGGCTATATCGTATGATGTCAACATATATGAAATATGTAGGTTTTGACAGTAGGACGGGCAGTTCAAACACGCATTTTAATAGTTCAATTTTACAATAATTTTATAATATATTTTTAACATGCATCACATATATTTTTAATATCAAGAAGATACAGTCTGGATTAAATTTCAGGTTATATGAATGGTGTACATTATATGTTTATTTTTAGATGGTAAGCTCTTACATATGGTATTATAGGTCAATACAACTTTAAGAATTTTTAGGAGGAAATGTTTAAATCAAGCTGATTTTGGCGCCAATGTTGTATTATAAGGCGTTCTTTCACTAATCACAGTGTTCTGATGAAGCCCATTTAGATGGGTGAAAGCGCTTAACCATTATTATTTTCATTAGTGTGTTGTTTGTTTCTCATTGTGGAATAAATATCTTTTATTCAGAGGTGACTGGACACATTGGTGACTCCGTGGCTTTTTTGTCTGGAGTAGTCGCATCCTTGTGTATATTCAGTTGATACACTAAATCTACCCTGTCATGGGAAATTGCAATTTTACACGTATTTCCCACCAACTTTTCACATGAAAACAAACACATCATAGTAACATTGTGTGCAATGATGAACTCATACATATCTCAAATTTGGCTTGATAGAACTAAAATTACACGGGACGAATTTAAAGGACTGCCTCTGAAATACATATTAGCCAGCAAACTAATCACAAGAAGCCAAAAAAAATTATCCTACTATCAGAAATATTGGAAAACACTTATAGAAATCTTAAGGTAAAACCTGTTTATAGCCAAGGGAATACAACATCACCACTATTCCAAACAAATACGGAAAAATAAAAATAAAATAAACATTAGTATAACCTTTACTCATTTTAAATTTGGAAATGTCAAGAAAGTGCAAACATACTGATCATCAGAGGTGACATCAACTGTAACTAGAGTACATAGTCCTTACAAGATACAGCAAAAGTTAGGTAGGCTATAATATTTTGATGAAACTGATTCAATGACATATTCTATTAAGATTAACATAACTCTGAGTAGCTTTTGTCTTGCAACCAAACGTGAGCAATTAAACTGTTAGCTAATTTTTCATATTTTTAACTGATCACTGATTGCATATGTCCTGTCTGTTTTATGTTTATTGTAAACTGATATTTCATGTATCTTGTTCTTAAATGTTTCTGTTTTCTTTCTTCTTTGTTAAAAAAAAAAAAAAAAAAAAAAAAAGGAAAATCTAATAAAAATTATATTTGAAAAAAAAAAAAAGAATGACACCAAAAGCTTAGCCAATTGTTGAAGTCAATCACTTTCTGCTTGTACTGCGGTATCATTCTGGGTGACAGTAGGTTGCTGCTCAGGGCTAGGGACATACCTGCCTGGGCCACATAATGTGAGAACTCCTCCATGTCTCTTTTCATGTAGTCCAGGAAGGTGCATCTCAGGTCATTCACACACACGTGGACAGTGACAGAGTCATACTTGTACTTGTTGTGGAGTGACCTGAGTGCGTATGTTGTGTCGGATTCTGGCACCTGATAGACAGCTGACTGTTACCTTCTCCTTATTCAACCTAGTGAGTGAGACATCATTGTCCCTCACTATTGAGTCATCTATGATTAGTGTATTGGGCAAGCTGTTTTGCATTAGGGGCATAGGTTGAGGGACACACTGTGTAGGTGAGCTATGTGTCTTGTGGTTTGTGGTGTGTTTTGGTGGCCAAGTGTGTTTCTGCCTTGGAGGTTTCTGCTGTTTGGGTAGATTTGTATTGAGAGCCTCTGCAAAGGTGGGTGTGTGGTTTGTGTTTTTATGTGAGAGCTGTGATGGTGGGTGTTGTGGAGGGCTATGTGTTGCATGTGGGTATGTTTATGTGGAGGACCTCCACATATGTAGGTGTGTGTTGTGTAAGTGTGGGTGGTGGTTGAGGTGAAGTGATTGTGTTGACAACCTTTTCAGTGCCAGCTATACTGGCTTGAGGGGGAGAGAGCTTGAACTCTTGGTTCCTAATGTAATTGCATCTCTCACAAATTGTGTTCCTAGGTGGTAGGAGTAGATAGTTGTCCATGTACATAAGGCAGTTGCTACACTATCTCAGGATGTCCATATCAACCAGACTGGTAGGACAAACTGTAGGAAATTGTCCATCCCTATTTGTGAGAATCTGAGAGAGAAAGGCCAAGGAGAGCTGAGGGATGGGCCTAAAGCCCAATTGCTTAAACCAAAACGAAGAGCTTAGAATAACACTGAACTATTTAGACCGAATATAAACAAGCAGTAATAAATGCAACAGAATCAATGTAGTAGAACACTTTAGAGAACAAGCAGCAAGTAGCAGAAAGAAGCAAAGGAAGATAAAGTTACTCAGTCGTAGGAAGAAACACAAATTAGAAAAATATACGCAGCTGAATAAAGTTCTTTTTTTGACCTTCCAAATCCTAATTCCGAACATACTGAGGTTGCTCTACTGTTTAAGAACATGCCCAAACTTGAGGTCTTCCAGCGTCTCAGATACATGCATATATGTATCATTCCAGAAACATGGTTTCATTGTAATGACTGCAGTCCCTCTATTCCAAGGTTCAGCATCTGTAACACTTTTAGACCTAAGAGTAGCTGTAGTTGAGTGTCAGTTTTTGTCAGACTCTCCCTTATTTCACATCAAATGTTATTTAAACTTCTGTAAATTTAGTTACCATAAACAGGGTTAACCATTGCCATTTGAAGAACTATCTTTCCATGACCTTCACAGACCACAATAGATGCCTCAACACCCTAAGAGATATAAACTATAATAGATTTACCCTGAGTAATTTAAATTGTCCACCAGTAAATGGACTTACCTACACTACAGCATGGAAGTGCGCTCAATGCTCGCTTAGCTTTATTATTGCAAAGTAACTAAACAAAATGGTGAAAATCCCAACCAAGGAACAACATATCCTGGATATTGTCCTTACTGATATTGCTTCAGCTCATACAATCCTTGGGTATCATCCTTCCTCATAAAGTCTCACCCACATGTAGGTGATTTTTCTCATATAAAGCTGGTGATAATTCCCAAACTAATACTTCTGTGGGTTCAAAGATTTCTCGAAAGCTGACCTTCTGCACTTTATCGTGACTGAAGTAAATTCCATTTCATTCCTCACAGAATTATTATATTGCTAGAGCCATAGCCTTTGCTTCCAAGTTCTGTTCTCACCTCAGTATCTCTATAGGTAAATCTGTTCCTGTGCATTGTAGACATTATGGGAGATTTTAAAATTAACCTTTATGGTTGAACACTTGCTCAAATAAACTTTACAACAATGGATTAAAACAAGTGCTGTAGGTCACATACTACCCACCTGAAGATGGTGCTCAGACATGCAAAGACCACAAAGGCATGGTTAGAAAATGTAAGGTTGAATATGAATTCAAAACAACTGTATGTCCTCCTTTAACTAGGTGTGGAAGTTAAGAAATAATACCAACCATGTTCTGAAGTGCTCCATAATGATATCATACAGTTACCCCCACCCCCCAAAAAAGTGTTGCTGTTCAACTGACAAATATAGGGCTAAATTTTCCCCACTAAATTTCACTGCCTTCCGACCCCAGAGATTTCTGAAGAACAAGTCCTCCCACCAATATCAAAAGCTAAGAACAATTTACCGAAAGGCCTTGATTAATATGCCTGGTAGCTTGATCTTTAGCACTAAATATAGTGCTTCAGAACCTGTCTTAAAACTCTTCATCATGAGTCTAGCCCCTGGCTGCATCCCTGAAATCCAGTGAACAGCGATTGTAATACCTGTGCACAAAAGAGTTTCAGCTATAAACTCTTCAGTCCTAGCAGTCTTAGTTGAAAAGCCATGAAACATCATCTGAGAGCACATTAACACTGCCCATGATAACCTCCTAGCCCTGAACCTGCTTAAATCTGATTTTCTTAGCTAGGCCCTGCTCCTTAACCTTGTACACTTTGAAAAAGTAGCTGATGTAGCAGATAAGGTTGTGCAGTGTACACTACACATCTGCACCTGGATACTACTCCACATGCGGGATGGATATCATCAACAAGCTTTTCAACACAAATCGCAATCCATGTATAATAGGATGAATAGCATCCTGACTAATGGAGAGATCTTTAGTTGAAAGCATCACTTTGGAAAGTAAAACTGTCAGTGGTGTTCTGTAGGGTTTAGTACTGTGCCTAAACCACTTTTTTGGCTGTACAAGCAGTATACTATTCCAGGATTCTGGCTAACAGTAAATTAGTGTTTGTGCACTACAGACGTGAAACAAGAAGGCTTGGACTATGTAAACAATTGGTGCAAGGACAATGACCTCAAAGTAAATATGAAAAAATTACTGTTGTCTACTTTGGTAAATTACAGAGTCTGTAACTTTGTCATTAAAGGTCTAGGCAGCTTTGTGAATGACTTCCTTTTCTTTTACCATCACATCTCCACTGTAGTAAGGGAAAACCTTCTGTCTGTTCCAGTTAATAGTTAAAGGCATCACAAATCAAAGGAAATTTTAGTCACACTTTATGCATCTATTTTCGACCCCCATAATTGAATATAACAGCACCTTTGATGTGTACCTGTCAGAGTATATTACTCAACTTCAGAGCCCCAGCGATTCCTAACAATAAGGTTCCTTAGTTATGCTTACCATGTAGCTCTCTGTTCTGTCTTCTATTGACTCCTATGTGCTGATCTGTCTTTACACGTTCCTTAGTTATACTTAACATGTAGCTTTCTCTGTTCTGTCTTCTATGGACTCCATGTGCTGATCTGTGTTTACACGTTCCTTAGTTATGCTTACCATGTAGCTTTCTCTGTTCTGTCTTCTATGGACTCCTATGTGCTGATCTGTGTTTAGACGTTCCTTAGTTATACTTACCATGTAGCTCTCTGTTCTGTCTCCTATGGACTCCTATGTGCTGATTTGTGTATGGACTCCTATGTGCTGATCTGTGTTTAGACGTTCCTTAGTTATACATACCATGTAGCTTTTTGTTCTGTCTTCTATTGACTCCTATGTGCTGATCTGTGTTTACACGTTCCTTAGTTATACTTACCATGTAGCTCTCTGTTCTGCCTTCTATGGACTCCTATGTGCTGATCTGTGTTTACACGTTCCTTAGTTATACTTATCATGTAGCTCTCTGTTCTGTCTCCTATGGACTCCTATGTCCTGATTTGTGTTTACACGTTCCTTAGTTATACTTACCATGTAGCTCTTTGTTCTGTCTTCTATGGACTCCCATGTGCTAATCTGTGTTTACACGTTCCTTAGTTATACTTACCATGTAGCTTTCTCTGTTCTGTCTTCTATGGACTCCTATGTGCTGATCTGTTTTTACACATTCCTTAGTTATACTTGCCATGTAACTTTCTGTTCTGTCTTCTGTTGACTCCTATGTGCTGATCTGTGTTTAGACGTTCCTTAGTTATGCTTACCATGTTGCTTTCTCTGATGTTCGTGTTTCACTGTTGCAGTCATTACTCTTGGGTTATCCTGCTGGCAGGCTACCCGCAGTCGGCCAGAATTCCAAAGTCTATGTCCGGCATCGGTTGCTTTCGCCTCTTCCCTGACATCAGTGCACCAGGGGTATAAAAGATGCAGCAGACGCCATTTTCTTCAGTCTTTCTTGCCGCGCGGTGCCCAAAGCAAAAGCAGTTGGCAAGTGCCGGTCGGCTGACTCCTGAGATTTTCAAATCTGAATTTCAGAACCGAAGTCTTCATTAAAGCTAAGTACCCTGTTGGGGAAACTTTTTTCTTGCTCCAGACCGATGTCAGAAAAAGTTAATATTGTATTTCTTGTGGGAAGCAAATACCTCATAAGGATTTTCACTCTTACTGTATTCCTTGCCTAGGCCCTGATCACAACGTTACTAGCTGTCGGTTTTGTGCTAGATTCAACCAACACACTATCAAGTGTTGGTTTGATTTTGCATTTCATTACTTTGGCCGAAGATTTAATTATATAATGCTGGTGGAACAGCCGACCACTGGAGTTTACAAAAAACGCAAGGACAAGGATAGGCATCCGAGGTCCAAAACCGATGATGAAGCCTCTTCTAGGCCAGTCGCCGGTTTGCCAGTTCTCAGTGAGGTGCTTTCGCAGCCCCTGGCGCCCGCTACCTCAGAGCCACAGGCCACTACCGACTCCCATGTGGAGCCGACTGGGCCTCTGGAAACTCAAGGTATTGGACACTCGGAAATCAATCCCTCAGATGGGTCTGGAGCCGCTCAGCAGATATTGGCTTCTGACGGTTTTCAGACCTACACAACTATATGTTAAGCCATCTTCAGCTTCAAAGACTAAAGCAGCTCTAAAGACAAAGAAACAAGTACAGCATTCTCCTATTCAGACTTCCATGCCTAAAAAAACAGATGCTCAAAATGGCTGAAGACCTAATTACTTTGATCAGGGGCTCCCATCCCACTCCTGACTCCTGATAAGAGGCCTAGGCAAGAGACAGAGAATGATTCTTCTGATAAGGTATCTGTTTCCTCTGATTCCTCTTCTGAACAGGATTACTCCATGCTTCCCTATGAGGATTCTGATGCTGAAGAATCCATTCCTTCAGCCTCTCCTCCTGAGGACTATTCTTTTGGGGAAACGCTACATACTATGAGGAAGCATTTCTACTGGGAGAGCCAAGATTATTCTGAGTCTAAGAAAAGGCTCAGAGACTTCCTGCTTCTTCCTCAGCACAGACCCTTTGCTATTCCACCTGTTCTAGACATTGTAGATGATGTATTTTCAGAGTCCGGACTGTCCCCTGACTCTTTACCCTCTGCACCTGCTAAGCCAGACAGATACTACAGGGTGCCGGATTCTCATAAATTCCTATATAAAAACCCCGCTGCTGACCCAGAAAATATATCTCAGGGTCCCAAGGGGGTTAAAGCTTCCACTGCAAAAAACCCTGTCCCCTCTGATAGAGATTCTAGGGCTCTAGACAGATAGGGGGAAAAAAGTTTACACTTCTGCCACCCTGGCTGTAAGGGCTTTAAATTGTCAATTTCATATGCTTAAATATCAGCAATATTTAATGTCACTTCTTAAACAGAAAATGTTGACAAATACTGAATGTTCAGAGAACAAGGAATTGCAGGATTTATTGCATGCAACTGAACAAGTGGGAAAGCATACTTTGCAATGTGTTTATGATTCACTGGAGGCCTCTTGCAGGGCCGCTGTTACAGGTTCTGTTATTAGAAGGCATGCTTGGTTAAAGGAACAAAATCTGCCTGATCATGTTAAAGCAAAATTATTAGATGCACCATTACAGCATGATACATTGTTTGCTACTAAAGCAGAAGAGGTGCTGAAAAAAATGGAGGATAAAGCAAAATCTATGCAGACAGTCGAGGATTTCTTACAGGTACAGCCACCCAGGTTTAGCAGGAACTGGCCTTCTAAAAATTGGTCCTTTCCAGTCTTAGACAGACCACAAAGAGGCAGATACAGGCATCCCAGAGGCAGATCTCAGCCCCAAGGCTCATACAGGCCTAAACAATGGGGTGCTCCTACCTCCAAAAGCGGAGAAGACAAATCACAGCCTTACAGGAAACAGTCCCAATGACTTTCCTCTACCACTTCCAAGCAGTTTTCTTTTGACAGTCCCCTTAGGTAGAAAACTAGCACTTTTTTCATCAAATTGTCAAATGGTTACCCAAGACAAATGGGTTCTGAACATAGTGTCCCAAGGCTTACAAGTTCCATTTTCACACCCTTCCAAGGTCAAAGGGCATGCCAGACCTGCCACACAATCAATGGGCAGAGGCACAAAAATAAATTACAACCCTCATGGACATGAGGGCCATTCAGCAAGTACCACAACAAGAGCAGGGGCAAGGATTTTACTCCAGACTTTTTCTAGTACCCAGGAAGGACAAATCCTGGAGACCAATTCTGGACCTGTCTATACTAAATAAGTTTCTGGAAGTTCCAAAATTCAAGATGTTGACTCTTCAGCAGCTACTGCCCATGCTGGGCAAGAGGGCTTGGCTCATAACTTTGGACCTAAAAGAGGCATACCTGCATGTCCCAATCAGACAGTCTTGCAGAAGATACCTCAGATTCATAGCTGGCTCAATGCATTACCAATTCTCTGCACTGCCCTTTGGCTTATCCACTGTGCCCAGGGTCTTTACAAAATGCCTGGCACCAGTAATTGCGTTTTGCAAACAAAAAGGAATTCAGATATATCCCTACTTGGACGACTGCCTAATTCAAGCAGAGAACAAAGACACTCTTCTAAAGCATTTGGCGTTTGTAAAAAGATTACTAATTGGCCTAGGGTACACAGTAAACGAAAAGAAATCCAAACTAGTGCCCTCTCAAGAGATAATATTCCTGGGCGCAAGCTTAAATACAACTGCCCAGATGGCTTATCTCACGCCAGACAAGCAAAAACAACTGACTACTTACTTCAAGAAATTGGCAACAAAAACCCACTTATCTGCAAGGAAAATCATGCAGGCCTTGGGTTTCATGGCATCCTGCATTCTACTAATTCCATATGCCAGACTGCATATGAGGAAACTACAATGGTATCTGAAAAGTATTTGGACTCAGCATTGCCACAGCCTGGAGACAGTAATTGCACTCATTCCCTGCCTACAGCAGGAGTTTCGATGGTGGGCAGAAGCCTGTCACCACAACAAGGGTCTGCCATTCAGTTTACCCACAGCCAGACAGACACTGACAACGGATGCATCAGATTATGCCTGGGGGGCCCATATGGCAGGAAAATGTATTCAGGGCACATGGCCTGCAAACCAGATGCATCTTCACATCAGTCAAAAAGAGATGCTAGCTGTTCAAAATGCCCTGACAGCTTTCAAGGACCTGCTTCATCCAGGACAATTACTGATAAAGACAGACAACACTACGGTCATGTGGTACATAAACAAGCAGGGAGGTACTCATTCCTTCTGCAGACAAGCAATGACCTTATGGGACACAGCATTGGCTTTTCAAGTTCACCTGCAATCACAGTTCCTGCCAGGAAAAACAAATACTCTGGCAGATGAACTAAGCAGAAACCTCATGGATCCCCACAAGTGGAAACTGGATCCACAAGTCTTCAGGATGATAACAAGGAAATGAGGATGCCCAGACATAGATCTAGTTGCCTCCCCTCACAACTGTCAATTGCAGAGATTTTGCACAAGGATTTACCACAAGCAAGCATGGAAAGTGGACGCCCTATCATTCAGCTGGAAAAATCTAACAGTATATGCTTTTCCCCCTCTGCCTCTCCTTCCCAGAGTACTCCTACAGGTCCGACAAGAGAAGCCAAAAATGATTCTGATTGCACCAGACTGGCCACGCCAGCACTGGTACCCAATCCTAAAGAGCTTGTCTCAAGGTCCAGCATGGATATTGCCTCAAACTTCTCACTTGCTGACCCAACAAAACAATCAGATCCTGCACAGCCAACTCAGGACCTTAAATCTGGCAGCATGGCGGATTATGTAGCCATTCAGAAAATCCTCTTTCAAAAGCTGTTATGGATGTTATCTTGGAGGCCAGGAGGCCCAGTACCAGAAAATCTTATGCAGAAAAATGGAAGAGAATTCTGTGCTTGGAACCAGGAACAAGGCTTTGACACGTCTGTACCAAATATTCCTCAGATTTTACAATACCTAACTGAGATGCTGAACAAAGGCCTTTCTTTCTCATCAATTAAGATTCATGCCTCTGCCATTTCTGCACATTGCAATATGAAACCATCTATCTTTTCTCATCCTTTAATAAGGCAGTACCTCAGAGGGGCCAAAAACATTAGGCCTCCAAGGAGAGCACCAAATCCGGTCTTGGACCTCAATTATGTTTTGGAAAAACTCACACTGCCTCCTTTTGAGCCAGCATCAACAGCGGATATTAAATTCTTATCCTGGAAAACAGCTCTGCTCCTAGCCATAACCTCTGCAAGGCGAGCCTTGGTGTTACAAGCACTCATGGCTGTGGAACCTTTCATCATTTTTCATCCAGACAGGGTTTCTCTGAGGACAAACCCTACATTTATGCCTAAGGTGGTGTCAAGTGTGGCCCTCAATCAAACCATTCACTTGCCTACCTTTTACTCAAATTCACAGAACAAGGGTGAGAAAATTCTGCACTCTTTGGACATACACAGGCAGTTGCGCTTCTATTTGGACAGAACTAAAGCTTTCAGAAAGACTGAGCAACGTTTAGTGTCATATGCTGCAGGATCACAAGGAAAGGTTATCTCAAAACAGACTATTTCTAAATGGATAGGCCATTGCATCTGTTTCTGCTATTCTCATCATGGCAAATCAGTGCCTAAGGGCATTAGGCCTCATTCCACCAGAGCAGCAGCCACTTCAGCAGCCTTCCTCAGAGGAGTACCAACCAAAGAAATCTTAGATGCTGCAACTTGGAGTTCAGTGCACACCTTTACAAAGCACTACCACTTGCCTCTCTACTCTAAGTCCAGAGCAGGCTTCGCCACTGCAGTTCTGCAGGGACTCATAGCCTCTCCTAATCCTATTTAGCCCAGCCACCCATCCTCTGCTTTGGGATTCTACCCAAGAGTAATGACTGCAACAGTGAAACACGATGAACATAGAACAGTTGTGTACCTACCATAAATGTAAATGTTCGAGTGTATTCACTGTTGCAGTCCAGGTTACCCACCTACCATCCCCCTTCTCTTTGCTAGGACTTATCTGCACTTCTCTATCCTATACAACCTTTTTGGTGTATTTGCTTGTAGATAAAGGAAATGTTATTTTTGAGCATGCATTTTTATTGGCATATTTTTCAAACTGCCAGTTTGGGGACGTCTGACATCTGGGGCAAAAAAAACTGAAGAAAATGGCATCGGCTGCATCTTTTATACCCCCGGCGAACTGACGTCAGGGAAGAGGCGACAGCAACCGACGCCAGACCTAGACTTTGGAATTCTGGCCGACTGCGGGTAGCCTGCCAGCAGGATAACCCAAGAGTAATGACTGCAACAGTGAATACACTCAAACATCTACATTTATGGTAGGTACACAACTGTACTTTCTGTCTTCTATGGACTCCTATGTACTGATCTGTGTTTACACGTTCCTTAGTTATGCTTACCATGTAGCTTTCTCTGTTCTGTCTTCTATGGACTCCTATGTGCTGATCTGTGTTTACACGTTCCTTAGTTATACTTACCATGTAGCGCTCTGTTCTGTCTTCTATGGACTCCTATGTGCTGATCTGTGTTTAGACTTTTGCACAGTGAAATACCCAGTGCTCTTTCACTTATGTCTTCACAGAGCAAACAACTCTTTTAAAACATGTTTACAAAAGACTTTATTTTTTATCAATAAATTAATAGCACACACTGACATAACAGTTGTTTTATCCCAGCATGTCTTCCACCTCTGAAGTGAAATGACCTGTGCATACTAAAAGCAGTATCACTACTACCTTCAGGATTAATCTCAACAATTCTATGGGCATTTACAAATTCTCCAATGATCTTTCTTGTGAGTCCCTTTCATGAGGCAGGAGTTAACACTTTATAAACAGGGTGTTCTGGCTAGGTTAACAGTGGATTTAAGACTGACTGACTGCTACTTACTTACAGACCTGTAAGCATATTTAATTAAAAAAAAAGTTTTCTAAATTTTATTTCTTTAAACAACTCCTTGTAAGATGAAAGTGTTTTTTTCTGGTCAAATTGTTTTAGACATATGTGGATCTAAGATATCCTTGTAACCTGCTACTACCTCTGAAAATATTTTGACTATTTTCACCATAGCATCAGGTTAATTAGCTAAAAGTACCTCACTCCAATCCAGTTTCTCTAAAATACAACAGAGATCTTACGTAAAAAAGGGTACTTGCATATGATCGGAACATCATTCTGAATGACTCGCTCTGCAGTTGTGCTTATGCCGCGAACATTTAGTGGCTGCATAATGTTTAAACATTTAATAGTCGGCGAGGAAAGTGCTATTTTAACTTTCTACTGGCATCTTGTTTGAGTACACCCTGCATTCTCGTAAAGTTACACACATTTCCTAGCCTTGCTATTGCTTTTCTGTCCATAAGAAGTAGTAGGCGGCCCATACTTGCATGCCACATAATCCAACGGATTTTCCCAATGGTGTACAATGACCTGACATGAGTTAGGGGTCACGGACTCCAATCTGTTGTTAATATAATGAAGGGGCCAAGGCAACAGTGAATTACGCAAACATAAATTCATAACCTGACTACCCTAAGAACGTACTCCAAAAGGAAAGGGGGAAAAAAAACAGAACCTAAACAGTTGCACAAAATAATGACTTGGTAGAACCTTACAACGGTTGCTCTGCTAACCTCTGACTTACAAAAACACATTATAGCAGCCTATGCTCAGTTCAAATGGACAACAAAATGAGGTAGGTTGTTCCCTGAAGTGACAATAAAGTACTTAATGTAAACTAGACCATAGAAAAACAGTAGAGAGATTTCTGAGTTCATGTGAAACTTTGGATAGCGCTAAAGTAGAACAATGACACACTTATGCATTTCAATTACAGCTTAATTTCCTTGGTTGGTTTTCAGTTCAGCCTTAGAAAACGTAATTCACCACCGATTCTTATTACCACCTGGGATTTTAAACCTCCTTTAATAAAACAGTTCTGCCGGCAGGTAAAACAGCAGTGATTCACTTACCATTTTGCTCTAGTAATGAATTTGATGGTTTTAATGACATTTTACAGCCAGTAAATGTCCGCGGCATAAGCACAGCTGCAGAGTGAGTCATTCAGAATGTGGTTGCGATAATACGTACATACCTAAAACAGTTGGAGACTGAAATACCATATTTTCCTAATTTGTTTTGAACAAGAAACAAATGAAACAGTTAAATGGTCACTAGCTTCACATTTTACTATCTGTGCCAGGTGATTACCGTACTTGTAAGTTCAGATAAAATAACATTGAATATGTCAGTCAAGGGACAGTTTCCAGTTACTACATAATGAGTGGATTTAGTAACCCACTATCATAAACCTGTGCATAACAAATGGCTTTAGTAACTCGTTGTTTTAAACTCACATTAGTTATGCCTCCAGGAGTTGTGTATTTGGATAAAAACAAAGTAAGGTCAAAATGTCAGCCCTTAAAAAGTATTGACTACATGTTTAAACAACACAGAGAAAGGGAGGAACGTCACAGAAACTTAATTGCCAGAGGCTGAGCAGAAATAGAAACCTCACTGGTGGTGATTTTTCATGGTAGTGTCTGCCATGTTTCTGATTGGTAAATTGAATCCTTGACCACTACATACTTGTTTAGTAGATTAGCCATTAAAGCCATTTTAACTAAGGATTCAGCAGATGAAGAAAACAGATATGAGTCAACTTAATGAAGTGCTCTAGATGGGAGTTATAGTGGTCAGGCTGGGACCAGCATTTTAAATTCAAATCATCTTAAATTATCTGCTGTTCATCCTTCCTCATACATGTCCTTACATCTGTAATTCAGCTTAAATCAAATGAGAATGTGTCCTAGAATGAGTATAGTGCTTAAAAGTACTAAAGCTGATTTTGACAGAAATAATTTTAGAGGCACTAGCTTGATTATTTCAGTACTGTGTTCTTTGTGCAGCTGTTCATAATAATAATCTGTCTTCACTAGTACTGTTATGTCACCACCAGATTAACCTTTCCTTCCATCATTTATAACATTCAAGTTATTTGGTTCCTTATTGTGTCAATATTCTGTTAAAACTGTTATATTAAGTGAGCCTGCACCTGTGACAGAGAAAGATGAAGAACTTACTGCAAACCAGATGACGTGTTTTCAATTAGTGACACAGGAAGTGGGGGATGGGCTGAGGAGGATGGGAATGAGCCCTTCTTGGGGGACTCGAGGTGGTTGTGTCTCAACACTTGTGTGACAGAGGGAGCACTGGTCATTGCACCTATAGATAGTGTGCTGAGCACATCATGCCACACTTTGGGAATATGTATGGATGTACGCAAACTTCTCGTAGAAGGGAACACATTGTGGAGATCAAAGGAAATGTTGTGGGGTTCAGGTGCTTCAGTTGTTAGGAGGGTAATACACTAGGTTCACCAGATTGACCTATTGTCTGTCCCCTGACTCTCACTTCTCCAAAGAATGAGTGGTTTGATTAGGTCCTCCACCCAGAGAAATAATGGGTTGTTGGGCTCTGTCCGGTGATGGAAGGTACCTGGCTGTATCCCTGAGAGAAGAACAAATGGTGCAGTGGGGTAAAACAGAGGGGAAGCCATTGGGCAAGACCCAGAGGAATGTAGGGAAATTGTAATACCCACAGTTTCTTATCAGTCCAAATCAGGAAAACATCCTGCTTGGAAAATGTGCTCTGTGCTTTCAGTTCAACAATGTGAAGATTTGTAGAACCATTAACCAGTGCTGAAGATGTAATAAAATGCATTGAAGTAGTGCTGGAAGTACCTAGGCTGTACATAGCATTCACTTTTCTGCTAAAAAAAAAAAAATCTGTGATTAAGGATGAGTAAAACAGGCAAAACACCTTTAAGGATGATCCACTTGTGGGACAGTATCTCCGTCTCCGCTATGTTTGAACAGGCAGCAAGTGAGACTGGACTCGAACAAGGAATTATAACAATTTATTCAGTTATAAAACAAACAGGTATCGAAAATACAAACGGTTCCAATACTAACCTCATCATATCCGTAATTGAAAAAATATTTTGAACTTCTTACTTGCTTGCTGCTTCTTGCTGTGAGATGGATCTGAAGTGTTCTTAAGACACTTAGTCTTGCTGGCTGGATTCTGCTAAAATTCATAGTCTAGTTATATTTGCATTCACAGTCTGTTGCATACAGAAACTTGCAGAATATACACTGATGAGAGAATATACTTTGCAGCATCAACTTTAGAGAGCAGTAACAAATAACTTTTTATAATAAACCAAACGGAAACACGTTACAGCTTAAAAGTACTGTTCCAACTTTACTTCTCATATAGTACAGATGATGTGAGAGATATAACATTTACCTTAGGACTTGTGTCCCTACCATACCTCTAACATAGCTGGATTTATACAGCTCTTTATATACACTTTTTAGTCATGCATAAACATATTTTTGAGGAAACACATTGTTCTGTATTCTATTTTGGAGAATTGCTTATCCTGTAGAAACAATACTAAGCTTGCTTGTTTAACAATGTCTTGTAAGAGACCAGCTTTTCTGACAGTGTGAATATCCTGTAACAGTGTCCTGATGTCCATGTAGAAAAACATATTTTTGAGAAAACACATTGTCAGAGATCAGCTTTTCTGACAGTGTGAACATCCTGTATTTTATTTGGATCTTTGTATAAAAACATCTGTTCTTGTGTCATATCCTGTTTTTCCATGCAGAAAAACATATTTTTGAGAAAACACATTGTCAGTGTCATAAACATATCCTGTTGTTTTAGGAAACATATTGTGTCCATTTTTTATATGCAGAAAAGCATGTCAGTGTTCTTTAAAAGCAGATTTTGCATTTTTGCTCTTGCATACATCCTGTTTCTGAGTCTGTAAAGGAAAAATGTCCATTCAGCAGATTCCTTTTCCAAGCCATGGTTATTTAGTATGACTGCTGATCACATATTACTAAACTTTGTTTCTGCATTTAAGCAAGCCTTTTCTTTCAGCATATTTACAACATAATTAATTTAAGATTTATATTCATAAAATCTAACAATTCCCTCTGTTTTTAAACATACTCAAAACATTTTATATAGAAAACACAAGAAACAAACCTTTAGTTTGATACAACAAATCAAAATGCAATTTTACATAGTTAATACAATGATATTAAAGTATTACTACCAAAACTGAATGTATTTAACAACTTTTTCTTTTGCAGACCATTCTGTGAAAATATTTTGTCAGTTATGAGCTGTGTCTGCTTTAATTTTACTTGATTAATTTATTATTTTGCAATCATAGAATTTCATTTATGACTTAGAACTGTTTCATTAACTCTTTGCAACTGTTGAATTAACTATAAGAGATTAGAACCATGTGCTTCTGCAAGCATTTATACACTTCTGAAAATATACAGTTTCAATGTCATTTTAACCATAACATTGTGATCATGTCTTTGAACTGCCCATTAACATCTTGGTAAAATAGTGAGCTGGGCTTAGATAATAAATATTTGAAAGCAATTATTTTATTGGGGTAAAACCAGTGATATTACAACTTGACAAATTAGTTTTGAACTTATTACAATGTATCCTGATCAGTATGTATTTACACAGACTGTTTGCTATTTATGCATTTCAATCTAGTAGGTATCCTGGACCCATTGTTTTCTTTAAATATGTTTTTTTACACATATTCATTACTAGACATTAATTTCATTTGTACTGAATGTTTCTGCATTTGTACATACAAAGACTATAATTTGTACTGAATTCTTCTGCATTTGTACATACAATGACTATAAAGAACATTTAGTCTAATTTTACAAATTTAATAACATTAATATTGAGCAAAATCTTGGAAAATGTCTCTTTAGAAATATCTAGTGGAATTGGCACCAAATGCATATGTCATGTTATTTTAAACTACATACTCAGCAATTAAAACTATTCATGCTTTTTTATACCAACATTGTTTTGCCAAAAACATATTGAAATAGTGACCATTCTTGCTATTAGAAACATTTATGCATTTTGCATATCTTTATTCTCTTTTGTATAGCTTCTAAACAATACAATAATAACCATTAAAATATCTTATCCTGTCAGGTTTAATCCAGTTTACCAGTATTTCTAATACACTAATACCTGTTTTTCTCTCCCTAAAAGAGTACTGTCAAGAAGGAATGAAATATTTTTTCCTGTAGCTTTATTTTAGACCCTTATTATTTATTTTTATGTAGCTTTATTTCAGACCCTTGTTGTTTATTTTTTCTGTAGCTTTATTTCAGACCCTTGTTGTTTCTTTTTTCTGTAGCTTTATTTCAGACCCTTGTTGTTTATTTTTTCTGTAGCTTTATTTCAGACCCTTGTTGTTTCTTTTTTCTGTAGCTTTATTTCAGACCCTTGTTGTTGTTTATTTTTTCTGTAACTTTATTTCAAACCCTTGTGCAGTACTGCTTATATAGTCAGTGTAAAACTGAGAAAGTGCCCCTCCCCTGTAGTACTTCAGCACTGTTTTCCTGCCCTATGCTGTAAGAATAGAATGCATGTCAGCCTTAACACTATGGTTATACATTTATTTTATTAAATTATGAACTTTTGTCTGATTTGATAATTTTTTATAAAGCTTTTGCTGTTTACTACCACTAGTAGGCATTTACACCCTCCTGCACAATTGATTTGAACTGTATATATACTATAGCCCATTTGCTGGCTCTACTTGATACAACTGAGGTTTTTTTTTGTCCTTTTAACATTTACTTGCAAACAGATTATAAGTGACATCTATGCACAATTGTGGCATTTTATGACAATTACTAAATAGTGTTGCTTGTAAACATTTTAACAATTATGTTTTAATAACAATGATGCTTTAGAAAAACTCAAGCTACTTATCTGGCAATCAGTGTTGTTGTTTATCTTATCTTTCCAGCATTTCCTGTAACTATTCATTCAGTCTAGGAAGGTCTGAGCTCACATTTCATACTCTTTAAACTATAGTTAATTCTTTTGGCATTTTTCCTTTAATGTGATTGTGATTTGCATAACTATGCATTTATACAACATAAATAGACATCATTTTACAATTACCTTACATGGATTTCAGTATTTTTTTATTTATTTATCTATTTAACTATTTAACTGTCCTGCCATTAATTTTACAAAACTGTTTGAATAATACCATCTGTGATTTTCTTTTTAAAATTCAGAACTTTAACTGTTTGGTGTTACTATATAATTATAAACAAATTGTAAAAAACAAAACAGATATTAGTTTAACCAACACATTTATATTTATATTATTTATATTTGCTAATGTCTGCCTTTTGCTTTTGTGTATTGTAAACAAATGTACTCTAGATGAAAAGAACACACATGCATGTCTGTCTTGTATCTGTATATCTTTATACAAGCATGTCAGTCTTGTGACTTTAAATCTTTATTTTTATTAACTATTTTTATTTAATTTTTATACACTATAACAGTTTTGTTTACCTTTTGACTATGCTAATGAATGGCATTCATATGCTTTACTTTACTGTAGTACTGATAGATGTCTTGCTTTAACTGAATGAAAGTAAAACATTTAAGAATGATTTGTCCAGACATCAGATCCTACCATCCTACCATGTATGTTTAACCATTTTCAAAACATAAACCTATTATAAAATATATTTCTTTTGCACAGATTAACTGTGTATGTAGGAAGTTCCCAGTCTTTGTCAGTTCAGCTAATTTATTTCCTTTATCCTGCAACTGCTGTTGAATTTTCTGTGATGTTACATGGTCTTTCTGGCATTCTTTAGTAAGCTGTTCTGCTGAATTTGAAACTCCTATGCACTTTTGAAAAGATGTATGTATAACTTGTCTAAACTTCCTGAACTCATTGTGTCTGTCTTTTAGAAGTTTACTACATTCCTTTGTAACAAAATGTACTAGGGGTTCTATCAGTAACTGATTTGACTCACATGTGGTGACAGGACATAACTGTTCAATATCAGAATGTAATGGAAACACTTTACCCTTAGTTAATTCTTCAGATCTGTCTTTACAGTCTATTTTTTTAGCAATATGATGCAATACTTTTTTATGGCATAATACACAAAATGCAGTTTTTGTTGAAGCACACAATAAACATTTGTCATATTTCACATGGTTTTCTTTGAGATACCAGTCAAATATTGTAATACGTTTGCATAATGCCTTACTATCAACCTGCCCTAATAAGGTTTTACATTTACTAATGTGCTGTGTATACCAACATAGCATTTTTTTACATTTGCTTAAATTATGCATGAAAATATCCATACTGTCGAATAGCAACCATACTAAAAATGTGACGAGAAAAAGTCTTACCAGTGAGCAAGAAAACAGGTGATCAGGCTGTTGTTGCAGATGGCTGGAAATTTTTCAAAGTCACTTGAGAAGCTGGGAAAGCACAACAGGCAGTGAACTATTGGGCTAGTGGATATCCCCCTTTTCTTAGCGAAGTTATGGCACTGCGAATTTCTTGAACTAGTCTCACTCCGGATTGTAGACGTCTAAAAAACTTTACTACTGCAAGCTGCATAAACTGGAATACTTCTGTTTAGGATTTACACATACATACAAATGTTAGTTACTGCAATTTAACTGAAGTGACCCTCTGCAGGGCTTACCATCACTCCTCCTGTGTTTGAATGTAGATTGTAGGTTCAAATGCAGGCTAGCTTGCCATTGAAAAAATTATATGGAGCTGCTTACTCAGCTGCCTCGCCATTGAAAAAATATTTTGATTCTGCTTGTTTGCTTGGTGTGATGGATTTGCAGTGTTCTTAAGACACTCAGTCTTGCTGGCTGGATTCTGCTAAAATTCAAAGTCTAGTTATATTTGCATTCACAGTCTGTTGCATACAGAAACTTGCAGAATATACACTGATGAGAGAATATACTTTGCAGCATCAACTTTAGAGAGCAGTAACAAATAACTTTTTATAATAAACCAAACGGAAACACGTTACAGCTTAAAAGTACTGTTCCAACTTTACTTCTCATATAGTACAGATGATGTGAGAGATATAACATTTACCTTAGGACTTGTGTCCCTACCATACCTCTAACATAGCTGGATTTATACAGCTCTTTATATACACTATTTAGTCATGCATAAACATATTTTTGAGGAAACACATTGTTCTGTATTCTATTTTGGAGAATTGCTTATCCTGTAGAAACAATACTAAGCTTCCTTGTTTAACAATGTCTTGTAAGAGACCAGCTTTTCTGACAGTGTGAATATCCTGTAACAGTGTCCTGATGTCCATGTAGAAAAACATATTTTTGAGAAAACACATTGTCAGAGATCAGCTTTTCTGACAGTGTGAACATCCTGTATTTTATTTGGATCTTTGTATAAAAACATCTGTTCTTGTGTCATATCCTGTTTTTCCATGCAGAAAAACATATTTTTGAGAAAACACATTGTCAGTGTCATAAACATATCCTGTTGTTTTGGGAAACATATTGTGTCTATTTTTTATATGCAGAAAAGCATGTCAGTGTTCTTTAAAAGCAGATTTTGCATTTTTGCTCTTGCATACATCCTGTTTCTGAGTCTGTAAGGGAAAAATGTCCATTCAGCAGATTCCTTTTCCAAGCCATGGTCATTTAGTATGACTGCTGATCACATATTACTAAACTTTGTTTCTGCATTTAAGCAAGCCTTTTCTTTCAGCATATTTACAACATAATTAATTTCAGATTTATATTCATAAAATCTAACAGTAATTAAATTGATACGGTCCCAACTTAGGTGAGAAATTCTTCTCAAACTGTCACAGAAATCGTCCAGTCCCTGTTGTCTAGGGATACATGAGAAAAGATCAATTACATCAATAGTAATGTAAATCAAATTTCTTTTCCAGATATCTGGAGTAAGATGGGCCAAAAACATCCATGAATCCTTAACAAGATGTGGTGTGCTAGCATATATAGGTTTGACCCATCTGTCTATGGCTACCCCTATGTTAAATGTCTTGGATTTACTTCCCGATATGATAGGGTGGAATGGGGGATTATTAATATCCTTATGTATTTTGGGAATTTAAATTCCAATCTGTATGTCTGTGATGTGCTTGTTTAGCTGAACAAAATCTGTCCTGCAATTAAAAATTGACACCAGAGTGTCAGACTCATTGCATGAACCATTGTAATAGATAAAGAAATGTAGAGGTGTCTCATCCTATCAACGTCTCCCAAAACTAGCAATTTAACAGAACCATTTGTGATAATTGTTATTAAAACAAGTCTTCATATAAAATTGTGCTTCTATTTTTCATGTGAAGTGTAGCCATGACTGCACATGGCACCATCTTTCATGCACTGATTTGTTCACTTTAAAGGGAAACATCATGCCACTGCGCAGAAACGTTTAGCCAGTCAGAACATACTCATATGGATGTTCCCAGCCTGACCACTATAGGCAGAGAATAAGTGGGAAAACAGTTCTAACTCCCATCTAGAGCACTTCATTAAGTTGACTTATATCTGTATAGTCCGATTACGGCATACAGACAAATGACATAAAGGGAGCAGAAGACATGGAAGAAATAAAGCTAAGGATAAATACATGTATGGATTATGTAGGAGGTCATTGCATGATACATAAAACATCTTTGCACTGTAAGTCTAGAGAGCAAGCTTTATGATGAGTTGGGAAACCATGAATCATAAAATCATTTTCTCAGTCCTAGTGTACAAGATGCTTCATGTATTGCACAAATGAGATTTGCTGCATATTTAATTTGCAATTTTTTGTTTTGTTTCATATTTATCTCATGGTGATACTGTCATTGCTTAACTCATCATTTAAACAGGGCTTTACATAGTCTCATAATGTTTTTGAGACTGAGCTTGTCTAACAGGTTCATAGATAAGTAGTTGGGCAGCTGCCCTTATGGGTCATTTCAAGCCTAGCCAATTTCCCTTTTGGTGTTTGAATTAACCTATCTTGTTTGGTGTTAGATTGGCCTTACCAAGCCCATGGTCGATAACTATATGCTGCCTCTAATCGTAGCTTAGACAATTTGAAGTGACCCATGCATGGGATAAAGCATTTAGGAGATGCTTCTGTCCATTACTAGTACAGGGAGCAGTCCTGAGGTACATTTTCTATTACCCATCCATAGATCCAGGTTGCTGTTGAATAGGGACAGTAATGAGCTTTATTTTACTTGGATGGGGACACTGTTCCAGTGCAGGGTTATCCTCTGTGAGATGTACCTGTCTGTCAAAAGCATTCTGTTGATGTTACAGAAGAGATTTAGATGCCTGGACTGAGTATATCTGATGCCATTTGACTTGCTGAGATACTGTAGGTCCATCGGTATTGGGTCAGAGTATGCCTTGTGTGCCAGACACAGGTAACCTCTTAACTGTCTGTACGATGCCAAGCATAGTGACCAGGCTGTGAGTCAGTCCATGTAGGACATGTTATTTATGCCTTATATCCTTTTAGTAAGGTATCTTTGTGGGCATTCCAGTTGTTCATCTGTCTGGACAGATGCATGCCAAAAGGGCCATTGTACTCAATGACTGGCTTAATAAGGGCTGAGTAAAGGGTTATAGACATCTCTAGACCTAGATGTAATCCTTTTGTTTATAAGCTGCACAATACAGAAAGACTTTCTTACAACATTGGACATTTTGTCGAAAGTAAGGTCACTGTCCACATAAGTTCCAAAATCGTGAACAAATGGATTAACTCTTTGCAGACAATTGTCAATGTGGTAGCTCCCCAGGGTAGGTTATTTCTAAAAGGATATGATAATGCAATTTTTGACATTTACTTTCAGTCCATTACTCCACCAATTACTGGTTTGGGGCAAACCCCTCTACAGGATGGCTAAGTCATTTGGGGATTCAGTGACTGCTCCAAGCTTGCAGTCATCTGCAAATGTAGTCAGAAAAAGATTTTGGTATTGGCTTTTACTTCAGAGAAGTAGATGCCAAACAAGAGAGGTCCCAGCACTGAACCCTAGGGGACTTCACTGCTGACTCGTGTCTTTGTGGAAGAAGCTTCACCTGTTTTGATCTCCTGCATCCCGTGAGCCTTTTCTATTGTGCCTGAGTGGGAGATTGTGTCAAAAGCTTTATTGAGATCAAGGAATGCAGGGTGTACTGTTTTACCTTCATCAATTGTTTTGGTAACCTTTTCAGAAAAGTCCTCCAGGTTGAGTATACATGACCTGCCCTTGAAAAATCTACATGACCTGCCCTTGAAAAATCGAAACTGAGATGGGTCCAGTGTGTGGACATTCGCTATGTCCTGATTGATTACATCCATGATACATCTTTCCATGCTTTTCCATAAGAGGATGGTCAAACTTATGGGTCGGGTATGTGGAAGGTCCTCCCTTATGCAAGAGAAAGAGTGTAGCTGTTGTCCATTTATTTGGTACAAAGCCTGTCTGGAGACTGAGTCTAAGCAGTGTTATTAGGGGAGTGAGTAATTTGTGCTTCTTGCTGTTTAAAATGCATTCAGGAATATTGCCAGGACCAATCAGTGCTTGGCTCTGGTGGATTCTGTTAAGCTCCTCAGTTGCTTGTTTATTTCAGTGACAGATACGGTTTTCTACTATTCTGCTAAGTTTTTTTTTTTTTCATGCTGTCAGGTAAATAATGGAATTATTTTAGTAACATTTATATTCAGATATATTTCTTTTACTTATGTTTTAACTTTTTCACTCTTATTTAATTTTTCTCCTTTAAATTTGTAAATCTATGTTTATATTGGCCGCTATACCATTTCCCAGTTAGCCTGTACTGGTAGTGATTTTCTTGTACTTTCATTATTTTATTTTACCTTTTTCATTTTGATTTTGTTAAATTTCATTTACGTACGTGCAGTACTTTGGTTTGAGTGTGCATTTTTTTGTGTGTGGAGTGTGTTAAGTTTTGTTTTTGTCTTTGTTTAAATGTGGTTGAGTTAGTGCTGTCATGGTGCTTGAGTGGCTAATGATATGTAACGAGTGGTGATAAATAAAAAATATCTACTCTCAGTACACAGCATATTTATCACTTCCCTTTATCAATTTATATTGTTAAGATAAATATATACATACGTATGTCCTTCCAAAGTCATGGGGCCAGAGTTTTATAGTGCAGACTTTCGCTGAGTGTCTTTCATTGACTGTATTTTATTGTGAATTAATCGCATCCAGGAAATATCACTTTTCTCTTTAATGTTAAAATTTCAGAGTTATTTATATTAAGAAAGTGACTGAGTGAATGTGCAACTCACAAGGTAGTATTTTTTATACATTGTATTATCAGCTGACTGTATTACATCAGACCGGACTTTTTGGATTTGATAATAACTGTATTCATACAAGTATGAATACTTTTAACATCTCAGGGGGCGGTGTAAAGTTGTCAGACATTCATAGACATTTCTGAGCACTATGAGACGGAGAGTGATATGTAATCATTAACAATGTCTTTTCATCCATCAAATGCTCATTTTTTTCTTCTGTTTGAAACCAGACTTGTCTTTAGGAAGAGTGCTGCTCTTTCCAATTGATGACAAAGAATCTAGGAGTGAAGGAAGTGATTTGGTAAGCATCAGATGACTTTGATAAAACTGCCTGTGTTTATTGTCCACAGAAGTTTATAAAATATTCTTCCCATGTACTCCCACTCTAACGCATGATGCCAACACACATGTTCTGCTTTGGAAAGTGCTTTTGGTTTCAGTTTTACTGTTTGTTGCTCTAAATATATTATGTGCAGTGAAGACATGCAGTAGTAAAGTATTTTAATAGACAAACATACTGCTGTCACCAGCTCTCATTGTACTGTATTGGAAGACTTTTTTTTCAGTTAAAATGTAAGCCGTGTCACACAACAAAAGCTTTGTGATAACAGAGTGCCATTGATGCATATATGTTCATAGGTTCATACTAGGCTATCTGCCCAAGGGCATTTATAAGCCTAGCCCATAGTTATGTGGCTTTCGCCACCCCTTTAGTTTGAATAAAAACTATGCCTATCACTTTGCTGTGCCTCTGTCAAGCAGTGACGCTGAAGTAATCCCTGGGGTATATCTGCAATCTCCCATCCATTGGTCAAGATTCCTCTTGAACAAGACCAGAGAGGTGCTCTGCCTCACATGTACCGGGATTTTGTTCCACAGCATAGGGAGTCTCTGGGTGATGAATCTGTCCCTCCAGCACGTTCTATTTATAACCGTGTCAAGGTTTAAGTCTCCCGCCCTTGTGGTTCTGAGGGATCTAGATTTTTTGAGGTGAAGCATATTCATCAAATCTGGGTTTGACATGGCCTTATATGTCAGGCACAGGTCACCTCTGAGCAAGCGGTATGAGACTGAATAGAGCTGGAGTTCTTTCAGTCGGGCAGCATAAGACATATTTTTGAGACCCTTTATCCTTTTGGTGAGGAACTTTTGGGGCCTTTCAAGCTGCAGCAGGTGTCTGGTCAGATACATTCCGAACGGGGATTGTACTCAATCATAGGTCTAATAAGTGATGAGTACAGGGGGACGATGACCTCCCTTGATCTAGATGTGAATCCCTTCATGATCAGGTGGGTGATATAGAAGGTTTTCCTAACTACTTTAGCAACATGAGTGTCAAACGAAAGGCTACTGTCAACCTGGGTCCCCAGATCTCTGATGACTTTTTCTGTGCTCAGTGGATTGCCACCTATATGGTAGCTAGGGGTAGCCTTGTTTTTCCCAAAGGTTATGACTATGCATTTTTTGGCGTTTAACTTCAGGCCATGGCTCTGGCACCAGTTATCCATTTCTGTGAGGCCCTTCTGGAGGATATCTGTGTCAGATGTGTTTTCGACTATGGCGCCCAGTTTGCAGTCATCTGCAAACTTTGTCAGCCATAACCCTCCTGTGTTTGCTTGTACTTCAGAAAAGTAGATGCCGAACAAGAGTGGACCCAGGACTGAGCCCTGTGGGACACCACTTGTGACAGGCTTTGAGTCTGACATGGCTCCAGCAACTCTGACCCTGTGGGTTCTGTCACTTAGCCAGTTTGCAACCCATCTTGTGATGTATGGGTTTACATTCAAGCTGATGAGTTTTTCGATGATACCTGAGTGGGGTATTGTGTCGAAGGCCTTTGCCAGGTCGAGGTAGGCTGTATGGACTGCCTTTCCTCATCAATGGCCTTGGTGACTGTCTCAAAAAGTCAACCAAGTTTAAGAGGCAGGATCTGCCTTTGACAAAGCCAAACTGAGTTGGATCCAAAGTCTGCAAGTTCCCTATGTCTTTATTTATGAGTTCCATTATGATCCTCTCCATGGCTTTGCAGATAAGGCTTGTCAAGCTAATGGAGCGGTAATTTCCAGGGTCTGTGGAGGCACCGCCCTTATGAAGTGGGACCACAGTCGCCGTGCGCCACTCCTTGGGTACGTATCCTGAGGTGAGGCTAAGATTAAACAGCTGTCCTAACTGTGGGTTTAATTCCTCATTGAGTTTATGAAGCACACAGCCGGGGACACCATCCGGTCCCATGGATGCTGTGTTTTTTGCCTTAGTGAGGGCAGTTCTCACCTGGGCGTTGGAGATGTTTGGGGGGCTACAATCCTCTGGAATAGATGAATGCTAATCTCTTATGTTTTATGATTACGATTAAGATTTTCCCTCAAAGTCAGACTAGTTGCAGTTTTTGAATTTTTGGTGATGTTCACAGAAGCGTAATTAGCTTTTCTAGCTCCTAGAGCTGTTTCCTGTGTGGTGCTCTGCCTCTCCAGCTCTTCTTTTGAAGAGAAAAAAAAAAGTCCTCCCCATAACCGTGGCATTCTAAGCCAGATTCCCCACCCACTCAGCTCGTGCCAGGTTCTAAGAACCTACCCCTTGATGCCTTCATGCTCTGCGAGACAGCAGTATGAAAAAACTCCATTGTTCAATCTGTTGCTCATTCCTTCTTTCCTGAGGAGCATAATTTCCTTAACACCCTCAAGCTGTTCATGAGAGTAAAAAAAAAAAGTATGTTGTCCTAACTAGCACTCAGGATCACCAGGTCCTGAAACCCTCCATCTCTGCTCCTTGCCCTTGCATTTACACAAGGACAATGAGTATTAGGGGAAAAAAAACAGACCTGCCAATCGCACCCAGAGCAGCTGCCCCATTTGCCCTACACTAGCTGTGCTTCCAGTTCATAGTGTTGTGAATGCCTGTGCTTTATCTCTTTGACCTATTGGTTCATAGGCTTGTCAATTTTACAACCACTTACATTCAGAAAGTTTGATTGCTGTAACTCCATGATAATATTTTTTTGCGTGTCATATATGTGTCAGTCTGTCAGAGTTATTTATGAAAGATGGTGATGACTGTCTTGTTCTAACTATAAGAGGAAGCCTTACTAACAAAGCTATTTGTGTGTCTTCCATCTCATCTGTATTCCTGTCATTTTCAAACATCATGCGTCACTCTTGTAGGTTTCTTTGTATAATGGAGTTCAACTGAAATTATGTTGCATTAGTGCTATTGATTATGGCCCAACATGTTTTATGTATGACACAGCAATGCACATTGTAGTATTATGGTGACACAGGTTAATATATCCAGGTCACCTAAGTTAAGTTACTTTCAGGGCAGAAGAAACACATGGACTTAAGCTGGGTCCCCAGTGGGAGAATGCAAAATGATTTTCTGTGGTAGGAGTCCATATTGTCAGTATACCAACATGTCAAGTGCGTCTTTTGCCCAGCTTGAAAAAGGAGTTCCCTATTCTCCAGGTTCTTTTTTTTCTTTGTCTTATTTATACATTAAAACTGTTTATTTTTTCACACTTTTTAAAACTTTTAATACTTTCAGTATGCAGTTTCAAAGTTCACTTCAGTTAATTTATCTAATTTAGTTTTAGACTGTTTTATTTATTTATTTATTTATTTATTATAACTATAATCAATTTATGTGATTTTGTTTATATTTCACTCGTGCTTATAGCTTTCCAGACCCATTTTCTGGTTACTGCTTGGCTAAAACACATAGTCACATAATTATCTGCTTCATATAAGTCAGTTAAAATACTACCCCCCCCCCAAATAAAAATAAATAAATACATAAAAGAATTTACTTTAGAAAGATGTTGAAGAGTCTTCTTTCTGCCATACCTTGATGCACTGTCACAAAAATACAAAATAATTGTCCCAAGCCAATGGATTATGATAGCACCAGTCATAAAGCATGAGGTAAGGAGCTATAATTTTAATGTTTTTCTCAAGGAAAAATTTATGATGTTAATTATATTGATCACTGATGTAGTAGCCTTAGCTATACGGGTCATATCCTGCTAAGGATATAGTAGCCGGACAGCTTCCAAAGCTTCAGGGCACATTCCACACACCCAAACTCTTAATCAGCATAAGCGGAGCTCACTAAAAAGACAGGTTTGGGCACCAAGCCCTTCAGAGCTTTCATGTCAGCAGAGAGAGGCGGGCTGAGCCATGAAAGAACACTGCTAGGAACAAATAAATAATAATTTACACCCTGGCATAAATAACACACCAAAAACAGTTATGATGGAAGGAGGGAGCAGCTGTTGCAGCAGTGATCATTTGTACGTGTACTGTTACGCTAAGTTTGCTTGTGCAACTGCACTGTGTTCATCATATTAATCACTACTGCAGTAGCCTTCACTGTATGCATAGATTACTATAGCTTACAACATTTGGGAGGTGGAATGGAAATTTTACAGGAGCCCATGGAGAGAGGTGCTACGAAAGTCTGGTTTAGACCTAGAGAAGGAATCAAACTTGTAGTGCTTTGTAAAAGTATGTAGAGAGGGCCAAGTTGCTGCTTCTAGGATACTTCTAGAATCCAGCCCTTTCCAAAAAGCTACAGATTTATTTATTTATTTATTCTACATTTGTTAACCGGGGGTGTCTGACTGAGCTGAAAAGGCCCTTTTTCAGCAGAGGCCCGGGGAGAAAAGCTCCACAAAGAAAAATTACAGACACATTTAGTTATTTAGACATAATCAGTATACACACAAATTACAAGAGACATGTTTTTACAGTGGCATGCGGCACAAACAGTTACAGTGGAGAGAACAATCAAAAAAGATATTAATTTTAAAAATAAAGGTAAGTAATAGATTTGTGGTGTACAGCTGAACTTTGGAATGTAGGTATAATACATACATAGTACACAGGTACAGTACATACATTGTAGATTAGCCAGTGTTTGTGAGTAAGATTGAAAAACTATTATAAATTGCTCTACATTTAGTATGTATATGTTATCCGCTTTCACTAGCCTGGGGAGCAATCATGGCACTGCCAACTTTGCTTGAGATGTTGCCTGATGAGGTCTTTAAAGGAGGCTTTGGATGATGTGTTTTGAATGCTAGTAGGGACAGAGTTCCATTTTTTAGCCACCGAACTACTATATAGTGCATCTCCAAAGCTATTGTAGCTGTTGGTGACTTCTAGTAGTAGTTTGCTTGATGATCTGAGAAGCCTTTTGGCTGAGTGATGTACTAGTTTTTTGAGGGCAGGACACTTATTGGGGAGGTAATAGATAGAATGACAGAGGCAAAGCTGATTGTAGGTTAGGAGGTTGGGCAGTTCAAGCCAGTAGAGCTGTCTCAAAGCAGTACAATGATGAGTTCTATATGAGCAATTTGCAGCAAAACGGGCAATTCTGTTATAGCAAGCTTCCATTTTGCTTAGTTCAGTTTTGTTGAGATTAGTCAGAATGGGAGATGCATAGAGTAGGGTGGATAGAAGTTGGGAGCGAGCAATGGCTGATCTTGTGTTGTTGGTAAGAAATGGTTTGATACGGTAGAGTGACCCCAGTTTGGCATGTACTTTTTTAATAGTTAAGTTCAGATGACTATCAAATTTTAGGTGGGAGTCTATGGTTATTCCCAATAGCTTAGCCTGTGGCACTGGAGCAATTGGAGTAGCATTTGTGGAGTAGATAGTGAATTGACTGTGTTTGTTAGAACTGGTTATAATCATAAGCTGAGTTTTCTTTGGATTGAGGATAAGTTGGGCTTTGGTAAGGTAGTTTTCAACGTCAGAGAATGCTAGTTGAGTTGTTTGCAGGAGGGTGGGAATGTTTTGTGCAGCACAGATTAAGGTAGTGTCATCTGCATACTGAATTATAGATGCATGCTGTGTGGAGGTGTGGAGGTCATTTGTGAAGACTGTGAATAGTAGTGGTCCTAAGATAGAACCCTGTGGGACTCCTATAGTTATGGGCAGCTGAGGAGAGAGAGGATTTTCCCATTTCACAGCTTGGTACCTGTCAGTTAAGTAGCTTTGGAACCAGGTAAGAGTGGAATTAGATGATATTGGTTTAGTTTGTTTAGCAGGATTTGGTGTGAGACTGTGTCAAATGCTTTGGACATATCCAAAAAAAGAGTTGACACTAGATGTAGCCAAGGCCTTGGTTCATAGGTTCATACTAGGCTATCTGCCCTAGGGCATTTATAAGCCTAGCCAGAATATGTTTGGCTTTCGCCACCCATTTTAAATTAATTTTGCTATGCCCTTTTTCGAGGTTAGTATACTGTGCCTCTGTCTAACAGTGACACAGAAGTGATACCCAGGATAAACCTACGATCTCCCATCCACACATCAAGATTCCTCTTGAAGAGAGTCAATGAGGGACTCTGCCTAACCTGGACTGGGATTTTATTCCAGAGTGAAGGGAGCCTCTGGGTTATGAATCTGTCCCTCCAGCATGTCCTATTTATTTCAGTGCTGAGGTTTAAGTCTGGTAAAGTGAGACTTGACCCTGCCTGGAATAGTTTTACTGTAGTGAGAATAACAAAAGGTAATAGCTTAAGATAACCAAAGATGATTCAGAGAGTCGAGTGCCTTGATTAGAGCAAGCATCTATTTTATATTTGTGTGCTTGCATCTACCCTTGGTGCCCCAAACACCTTGCAGTTATATCCGTCCTAAAACTGCTGCCCAAGCAAAGTTTATTTATGTATGCATTTACTTATTTATTTTACATTTGTTTATTGGGAAAGCCCAACTGGGCAGAAATTGCCTGTTTTCAGGGGATGCCCAGGGGGAAAAGCTCCACGTGGTACATCACAATACAAAAAAATATTCAAGACATTCAGTACAATGATGTTCAACATAATCACGATACAAAAATAATCAAAATATTCAATACAAATATATTCAATGTAGTCATTACAAAGTACATTAAAATAATACCCAGAAAGTAAGGTACAGGTGGTTAACGTGAGAGAGTGATACACACTGAAGTGTCATGCCTGGTGCAACTGTAGTATTTATCATGGAATACACCATTTACGGCTAATTATGAGAAAGGACTAGGTATTTATTAAGTTAGTTAGTCTGGGTCTTGACAGTTGCAAGTTGGCATGTTAGTGAAAAAACCCGGAACATCATTTTCATTTTAAATTTTTGGTTTTGCAACAGTTAGTAAAGGATGATCAGGGGGCTATACTAGATGCACACTTGGACCTGTTAGAATTGAAATGGCAGTTGTATTTAAATGCATCTAGATATCCTGGGATTAATGAGACCATTAGCATTTCCAGCGTTTTAAGACTCGTACACATTTCAGGTTAAGAAAAGTATTTGTTTTAATCAAATGTGAATTATACATGGTTTTAATGTAGATTAAGTGTTGTTTGTCATGTATTATGTCACATCTAATTGTGTTTTAAGTATTTATGAATTTGTCTTTTCAAAATGTGTTTGTGAAGTATTTCTTTAAATTATGGTTAACAGGTTAACTGATTAATTGGGGGCGGTATTTGTATGGCTGGGTGAAGTTCTGAATGTTTGTTCTGAGGAAGTCTCTGTAATAGAGAAGAAAGCGCTAAACTCCATTAAACTTGTGGTCTTCTTGGAAGTGTTTGTTTCCTGCTGTTTCTTCTTCTACAGTTGCAAGTTGAGTCATTTGTGGTGACTGACTGCTTTGGAACAGGAGGTGGAAAGGGGAGACTTGGATTTAGCGATATTTGCTGTCTTCCCCCAGGTGATTTCTCTTCTGACAAATCCTAGAGCAGGGATTTGAAAAATGGGTGTTGATGCTGGGGCCAAAAAGACTTCAGATACCAATGTGTCTTTGAGTAATAGATGCCATGAGTTGCAAAATCCTGAGTTATTCTGTCACAGAGACTAAAATCTGAGAGGAAGACCCTTGAAATAGATCTAGATATAGATCTATTTTTCCTGTGGAAGAAAAGCTGTTTGAACTGAGGTGTCTTGCAGATTCCCCAGATACACAATTGTGTGTAATGCAGTCAAAAAAGACTTCTGAATGTTCCCTTGGAATCCACCTTGTGTAAAAGATATCTCACCCAAATGCGAGATTCCTGGCACTTTGAAAAAGACTCTGTAAAGATAAGCAAGTTGTCTAAATATGGAAGAATATAGTCATGACCTATAACTGGAATTAAACACTTGGTGAACACTCTTGGTGCTGTAGACATTGCAAAAGGTAAGACAGAGAACTGATCCAGACACAAACACCTGAAGTCTGAATGGATAGGGATGTGATGATAAGATCTCTTTAAATATAGTGTTACTAGAAAAATTAAATGAGGGAGGAGAGGTAACAGATTGTGACATGTCAGCATTTTGAACTTAAGCATCATCACAAGTTGGTTTAGGAAAGAAGGATCCAGAACTGGTCTCCAAATAGTTTCTTTCTTTGTCACTAAAAATATTGAATTAAACTCTTGCCCATAAGAAGAATGAGCTGGTTTTGTTACTCCCGAGATGACATATGTTGAAAAACGGGGGAAGTGGAGGAGTCTGGTCTGGAGGATGAGGAATTGCTCCTCCCATTGTCATCTGTAACCGTGATGAATTATATTATCCATTTGGCTGAAACTGTCTGTTGCCACAAAGAGAAAAGGTGATTCAGACTTTCTGCAAGGGAAGAGACTGCCAGGATGGGAGAGAGGACATGGTCCCTTAGATAATCCTTCTGACTTGTTGGACTGTCCTTTGTCTTGGAGAGTTAAATACTTTAGTTATCCTCCAGAAAACTAATAAAATCAAATTAAATTTATGTACTGATAATTACATTTAGAAATTATATTTATAAAAACTCTGCTATAAGGGATTGTTTTACGATGTTTCCAGTAAAAGTATACCTGAGTTTCCTGAATGTAACATTTATAACAAGATGTTAGGTTTAAAACATAACAGTCTCATGGATCTACTTTATAACATCGAAAGTACAAAATCGCAAATCTCATATTACCAAGACGAAAATGCTGAACAATTAGAACACAGAAACTTTAAAATAGTGACATTCACAACAACAAAACTAACTTAATGGGTTTAAGTTTTTGCGGGGGGGGGGGGTTCGCCCCCTTGCACCCTCACCCCCCACCTTGCAAATTAAATTTTCCATTTTCGAGATCGTACTACGTTTAGGAAAAAGTATATACAGGACACCCATTATTGTTCAGTAAACATTGCCGATAGTGCCTGGAGCGTCATGTGTAATGTGTAATGCCTGCCATGTTGAATAGGTATGTATTATAAATCTTTAAAGTCATAGACCTATATTTACAATGAACTTAGTAGTGATTCTTCTGTTGGGTTTCCCATTAAGGTGGTTTCGGTGTTATAAATTATGGTATTGTAAAGTTTCACTGTTACAGTTGTTTGTCATTGTCGTCTCGGTAATATGAAATTCGTGATTTTGTACTTTAGATGGTATATAGTAGATACCAGTCTCATATAGTTGTCAAATTGTTTAAGTGAGGTAACTGCACCATCAACTGAAGGGATTATAAATACATTTGATTTGAAGCATGTAAACTGGATTTTAATCTTTAGTGTAAAAACAAGAATTGTATAAATAAAATGATGACACTGAGAAAAATTAAAAAAAAAAAGCCATTCTGCTTCAAAAGTGGCAATTTTTCAAATTGTCAACGTTCATTTTGCCAAACGGAAAATGTGCAAGTGCTGTTTGGCCATACAAGCTTCGCAGACAGTAGAGTTTGCCTTTTTCTCCACTGTTGTGCTGCCTTGGAGTTCCTATATATAAGTTTGGGTGGTGTCTCCCCACATGGGGGTGCAGGGAGTACTTACCCCTGCAAAAACATTTTCCTTGTGTTTGCCAGTGGTAGTTTCAGGGAGGGGGAGTTTACAGACTTTTTACTGTTGCTAAAACTACCTTCAGCGAGTAAATATGATTCTTCAAAATTATATAAATACATTTTGGATTTAGAAATAAAAATCAGTAGCAGACATTGATGTTATATTAATATATCTAATTTACATTGCTATTGAGAACAGTAAAGAACTGATTTTAAAATCTTTAGGGTCAACAATGATTAGAATTTTCTGGAAAGTCTTTCCATAGTGATATTTACATAGAATTTTTCTCACTCTCCACTTGTCTTTATAGCACTATGGTTTAATAGATATATAATAATGGAATTTCTGATATTAACAAGTGCTCCAGTTCCTTCTTGTATAAATTCTTCAAAAAAGCCCCGGGCAAAATTGTTTAAAGAGATTGTAAATGTTTTACAAAATCACTTGACTAAAACCAGCAGTAATTAAGGACAGTTACTGATTACATAAAGTCAATCAGGGACCTGATGAAATAATATCTGGCTGTATAGCAGAATTATGCAGTCTGATAGAACACTGTTTATTTAGATGGAGAATGGCTGAAACATTTAGAAACAGATCCGTGTGTAACATATGTTGAAAATATAAAGAAAATGTTGAAGGAAGTTCTGACTTTAGATAAGTATTAAGTATAGGTATTTCTACAGAGCCATCATCAAGAAATGCTATTGAGCAGCGGTAGGCTGTGGCAGTGTGTGTAGTCTCAAAATAGAAACTAGTAGGGTCATTACAGTGGCCTAGAGCCAGGTCTGCAAAGCACACAACTCGCACTCCGCATGTGGCTCATAATCGTAGTCTTTTACTTTTTTATGTTACTTGTGTTTGTTACTCAGTTAAACACTAAAAATGACAGTTTTTCTGCATTTTGCAGGATGTCAGACTCAGTGATGTATCAGCATCTTGTGAGCATATATATCACATGCATGTCTGACAGCACAGATGATTAAGGCCCCCATCTTTTAATGGGCTGCTTCCTGTAGTCAGTCAGGCATAGAGTGTAAGGAAGGGGTTGGTATAATGGTTAAGGTGTTTACCTTACCGGCACAAAGTGTAGAGTTTCAGTCTCACCTTTGAAAGGGAAATTGGCTAGGCTTAAAATAGCTGACAAGGGCAGCTAGACTAGTACTTACCTGTGAACCTATAAACATAGGAATTATTGGTCAGTTAAACTGTTACTTCCCAGCATGCAACTGTAACTGTAATTTAGGTAGAAGAGACTTCAGAATGCAACAACATATTATAGGATCATAGGAGATTACTAGGCTATTGACCCGGAGGTCATTTTAAGCCTAGCTGATTCAACCCAATGTAATACCATAGAGGTACTAGTCAATAACCAAGATTGCATTTAGTGATGACTGCCTATGTCCAGGAGGGGTGTGGCACTATCCCCAGTAAGAATTTATGGTGCCACATTCACTCTTCTAGGTTCCTCTTGAACAATGTCATAGAGGTGCTCTGTTTCACTTGAATTGGTAGCCTGCTGCAAAGACGTGGCAGTCGCTGGGAGATACATCTGTCCCTCCAGCATGGCCTATTTAAGTCACAGGCCACATTTAAGTCCCTGTAACAGGTAGCTCTAAACCCACTTGATTTATGGATATGCAGTAAGTTCATTAGGTTTTGGTCTTGGGTTGCTCTGTAGGCCAGACATAAGTCTCTCCTAAGAAGTCTATACAATACAGAGTATAATGACAGGGATTTTAGTCAGTCCGTGCAAGACGCATGCTGGAGGCCCTTGATCATCTTTTTTAGAAACCTCTGAGATCTCTCTACTTGCTGTAGGTGCTTAATACGGTACATACCGAATGGGAGGTTAGACTCAATTATGGACCAGATAAGTGCCGAGTATAGAGGAGTTATAACTCTCTCGAGGTGTGATACCTTTACTAATCAAGTGAGCTATGTGGAAAGCTATCCTTACAAAGGTTGACACATGGTAGTCAAAGTTAAGGTCACTGTCAGCCTGTGATCCCAGATCCCTTACCACTTCATGAGTTCTTAGGGTATTGTTATTGATTTTATAGTGTGAAGGGACATTGTTTGTGCCAGAGGGAATGATGATGCATTTCTTTGCATTTAGTCTGAGACTGTGACTAGTACACCAGTCGTTGGTCTATGTGAGACCATCCTGGAGTATACTGACATAATTTGGGGATTCAGTGATTGCACCTAGTTTGCAGTCATCTGCAAACTTAGTCAGCCACAACTCTTTAGTTTTGACCTGAACTGAGAAGTATATACCAAACAGTAGTTGGCCCAGCACTGACCCATGTGGCACCCCAGGTCTGCTGGTTGATGTGGAGTCACCCACTTTGATAGTGTGTGTCCAGTTTGTGAGCCAGTTGGCAACCCATCTTACAATGAAGGTGTTTACATTCAGTTTGCTAAGTTTATCAGTAATGGCTGAATGTGGGATTGTGTCGAAAGCCTTTGCCAAGTTGAGGTATGCTGTGTGCACAGATTTTCCCTCATCAGTGGCCTTGGTCACACTTTCAAAGAAATCCACCAGGTTTAACAGGCAGGATCTGCCCTTCACGAAGCCAAACTGGGTAGGATCCAAGGTTTGGAGGTTACCTATGTCTTTATTTATGAGATACATAATGATACATTCCATAGCCTTACAGATGAGGCTGGTCAGGCTTATGTGTCTGTAATTCCCTGGGTTTGTTGCTAAGCCACCTTTGTGGAGTGGAATACATGTAGCTGTTCTCAATGCCACATGAACAAAGCCTGTAGTTAGGCTATGATTGAAAATGGTACTTAGTGGTGATGCTAGTTCATGTTTTAGCTTGTTTAGAAGACAGTCTGGGATGTCATCTGGTCCCATAGAGGTCGTGTTCTTTGCCTTGGACAGGGCTTTGAGGACCTGCTTTTCAGATAAGTAAGGTGGGGGGATTTGGGGGGAGGGTTTATTGTAAGTTAGGAGGGGATAAAGGAGTGAAATTTTCACCAAACCTATCCGCTAGCAGGTTTGCTGTCTCTGTGGGGTCAGTGTGTGTGATACCGTTGGCCACATGTTACCACATTCAGCTTGGGGTGGGGCTTGGAATTTATTTGTACCTTCACCTAGGAGGGTATAGTTTGCCTTGGTAAAGTCTTTTAGTCTGATGTCACCCTTTGTGAGCTCTGGTGTTAGTGTCAGTTTAAAGGTGACTGATTTGTGGCCAGTTTTAATTAATGAGAGTCCAACAGTTGCAGCAGTGCACCTGTTTGACACGTTAGTGAGGACCAGATCTAAAATGTTTGTTCCTCTTGTTGGGGTATGGACAATTTGCTCCAAGGCATTTGAATTTACAAAATCAAGGGACTTTTGTGCTAGCAAGTTTGGGCTAGAGTAGGTTTCCCAGTTGGTGGAGGGATAATTGAAATTCCCCCATAACCAGTGTGTTTGGTAAAATTTGGATTGTCTTAAGTTTGGTTAAGTAGACTTCATGGGTGTCGTGACCCATGTAGGAGGATCTATAACTGTCTAGGACTTCAATGGGGGTCTTACCCACTGTGACCTGGAGTAACTCCATAGAATTGTCCAGTCGAACTAGATATGAGGTGAATTTATCTCTACTATAGATTGAAACACCACCTCCTTTGGTTTTCACACATTCATTTTGTGGTCTAAAGGTGTGGAAGGGCACTGTAGCCTTGCAGGGTCGGGGTACTCTCTGAGGTCTTAATCCAGGTTTCTTTGACTGCACAGACCTCTACATCTTTTAGTGATAGAAGTGCTTCCAGACAGGGCAGTTTTTGGTTTAAGCTTCTACCATTTAGCAGCATGACCCTTACTTTGTTTTGATTGGTTAATTTCACGTTGGTAATGTTGTTTTCGAGACTTTACCTAAAAAAGACACTATGGTGGAGGCAAGAGCCTATGCCAGCAGCTGAAAGCCTTGGGGTGTGAATTGTAAACCGTATCTGGCAAAACAGCGAGGTTTGTTGACCATGGCTTCCCAGGCAGACAAGAACTTGTTCCCACTGGAATGACACCAAAAACTAAACCAGTTATTGAAATCAATCATTTTTTTTGTTTATACTAAACATGAAGAAGTGCGCACTTCACAAGCTGGGAACATATCCACATAGAAGTATACATATCAAATGTTTCAGGCATGGGCAATAATGCCCTTCTAGCCTGCCAGTAGTATCTATCCTAGTGTAAGTATTTGTCTAGGAAATAGGAAAATGACAATATACAGTATGCCACAGGGGACTGCTCATTGCTCAGGTAAGCTTTGGTATAGGTTTCTCTAGATGGCCACACTGCAGAGTTCAAACAACATATTGGCTCATTTCCTTCCCTGGTGACAGACGTGATACAGAAGTTACATAAGCACACAAACTCTTGTTCAGCTGTAGTGCTGTGTGCGTGTGCGTGTGTGTGTGTGTTGTGTGTGTGTTGTGTGTCTGTGTGCGTCTCTGAGTCAAGATCTGTAGTAAAGTATATATATTCTGTATGAAATCTTTTTATGGAGTAGCAGGCATGCATGCTAAGCTCATAAGTTCATAGCTACTTACTTGGCTAATAATTTGTGAGGATTCAGAACCCTAGCTGTGCTTCCCCGATAACCTCATGAGCCTTCGTTACCTACACAAGTGTTGTGGAGGGCTCAGACTCAAGATCAGTGTGAAAAATAAATATAGATGGTCAAAGGTAAGCATAGATGCACTGTGGCTAGACTGCCAGTAAACTGAGATCATTTCCTGGCGGTGATATTCACTCATTTGTCACAAAATTAAATGTGTATCAGCCTACTTCCTTACATGTTTTTATAACAGTTTTGCTTAGAAATGGGCATTTTCTGAAGAATTTGAAGTGTGCAGACGAGGCATTTACTGCTGGTGATCTTCCCTGTTTTGTCCAAAAATTAAACATATGACAAAGTACTTTTTTATATTCTGCTTTATAACAGTATTGTTGCTAGAAAATGCATGTTTCCCTGACTCATAACTGAAAAGAAAAGTAAAAATAATTAGAGCAGTTGCTAAATATCTTAAGCCCCAGTTATTTTCTGTGGAAATATTTGGCTTTTGCCAGATTCTGAGTTGTTAATACCTGGCATAGAAAAATTAAAGACTGACTCTGGCCCAGTTGACCATGGATAAATTAGTAACCCAGGTGCTACAGGAACCAGCCAAGAATGAGTGGGAGTCTGTGACCTGCAGAGCTGTTAATAATGCTTGTGTGTCAGACCACAGGCTTATGTTCTAAGCAAGAAGGCAGTGCATGAGAATACAAGTCTACAAAAAGAGCACTGTTCAGCATGTAGGTATAGTAAATGTGTGGAAGTGTACACTCCTGCAAATCATAGTGTAGCAGGCAATACACTGCGACTGTCAAATCACCAGGAGAGGATATAGGAGCAGAATAACTGGATCCTGGCAGCATGTTCCCCTGTCATCCCCAGCTTGTGCCTTCTGTGCTCGGTGTCTGTAGATGTTGTGATATATTGGAATAACAGGATCATGGGGGAAGGGACTCCGTGGTCATGGAGAAATCAGGGGCTTAGAATAGTAAAAATATACAATAACAACCGAATGCGTACAAGTACATTTGTTTTTATGGTGGAAAAACATTGCACCGTGTCAGAGCTTGTTAATATAAAAAAGTGTTGTAGGAGATGCCACAAGATAGGCAGATGAATGAGGTCTGCAGGAGACAGCATAGTAAGCACAAAATACAGCAGAATGCGTCCAGGGAATCAATTAAATGAGAAGTGACCAGTATGCACAGCATGTTAGAGTTGGAAGACACAAGAAAACGATAATGAATGTGTATGGCATGAGATACAGGATTACAAAACTGTTGGGTCACCGAGGAAGTGAATGGGATACAACAGAAAATAGAACTGGATATTAATGCAGCATCACCTCACATTTCATTTGCTGACTGTGATAAAATGTTCAAATACTTAACACTGAAAAAGGCAAGGGTACAACTAAGGTCATATACTGACAAGAAGATGACTTCTGAAGATAAAGTCAGTCAAGTTGTTAATGACATATAATGACAAAAATATGAATACTGAACTTAAACATAGCCACCAATGTTTGGCATAGAATTTGGTACTAAAGGTGAACACTGACTTCTGTTTCACTTCCACTTTATATAGGGTATTATAGAATGAAGGCCGTCAAGACTCAGAAGGTGGCCCTTTTGAGGTCATATTTTGGGTTGCTGGATCTGCACTTAGTTAAAGTATTAGTTTTTCCACCAGAGGGGTAAGAAAAGAAGTAGGTAGACAACTACCAACAAGCTTGTTTTACCAGCAAATGACATAAAAGCAAATGATTCACTTTATGGGAGTGATTTCATTCAGCTGCACACATTTCCAAACCAGGGAGGCCCACCATGACTATTTAGAGGTTACTGACACTCGGGAAGCTAATGCTGCTGAAGGAAACCCCAAGAAGAAATTACCATTACCTGACAGGGTTTATTTATTTATGTTTTGATGACCAGGTTGTCCAACTTAGAAGGCAAGAGGAAATGAGAGTGTCCAGCAAAGAGGTTAATGGATTATGTGAGAGCCATCGGGCATTAGTGTCGAAGAAGGTAGGAGAGTGGCATTGAATAGAGAGATGGTGACAGTTGACACAACACCCCGATCCCATGTAGAAAGTGAGAAAAAAAACGGTTTGATAATGATATATAGTTTCACTCATATGTGACATACTATTTACATACAGTGTGTGAGAAAATATTAGCCATTGTTGTTATCAAGATCTTGTTATATGATTATAATGATGTATAACATTAAGTAATATTTCTTTATTAAATATATATTTAATGAGGTTTAAAAAGTGACAAGAGTTAAATGAGCTATGTAATGTTTGACTGAAAAAGATTGGGTAGATTGTAAGTGATGTGTAATGTTTGCAACTGGGAGTGTGTCAGTATGGTTTGTGATGTAAAATGCTTGCAACTAGGATTGTTTCGGTGTGGTTTGTTTTCACTTGTATAGCTGTATAATTGCCTGTGTAGTAAGTTTAAAAAAAGACAGAAATTGAACAATTTATGTAATGTTTCTTAGGTTATATGATATATAGTAATATATGTGAAGTAAAATGTTTGCTAATTATAGTGTGATTACTTTTATATGAATGTAAGTTTGCCTGTGTCACAAGTGATAATTCAGTAAAGGTGTTTGGAAAAAAAAAGTATAAAATATATTTAAGCAGCTGTGCCTTCTGCTCAAATGTGTAACTATGTGTATATAATTAATTAATTAATTCCATACACCAGGCTCTAAAGTATAATGAAAAGTGTGGGGTACATGCTGACGTTGCCACACATGCCATGGGTACCTACATGCGTATGGTCGTTCCTGGCTATGAGGCAGTGTTCTGGTGGGCAAGCAGCAAGTAGGCACATGGGCTGTCTCTCACCTGTTGTGTCTGATTTATAGTATGGCTGTGTGTAGTACTGAGGAGGTAATAACACTGCATCAGTTCCTGTGTTCTTTCTTTTAGTCGGAGCAAAATAAACTGTGCTGTGGTACCAGATCAAGATACTATAGGTAACAATTCTGCCTCTTCTTAAGCACGTTAGCATGTTTATCTCATTTGGTTACTTTCTGGATTGGGTTTTAGACATTTCTATGTGACTGTAAGAAACTGAAAGTGGAGGTCATTTTTCTGAAACTGCAGTGTGTTTTAGAATGCTGTTGGCAGTTAACAGCTTGGGATTTACATTTTTTTCCCATCATTGTGGTGTGTGTGTGTGTTTGTGTGTGAGATGTTTTGAACATTGTGCAATATATCTGAATACTTAAAAAATGAAATTAGAAAGAAAAGGAAATTATTCCCGTTTGTAACTGAAATGGCAGAAATGTTAAATGATATTTTTAACATCATTTCATTGATAAAATGCACTTATTTTTATTGTACTTCTAATATTGTTCTACTGTTATTTATTAACATGAATGTCTTCATTGTCATCTGTTGATCTGTATTCGTATTTTGCATTTAAATATTGGATAGGATTGTGAATGAAAGAGATGTTTGGTCCTTCCAGATGAGAAATGTAAAATAAATAACATTTTGATATTTTATAGAACCACTGATTCTTAGTCATGTTTCAACATGCTGCTTCTTGGGGAACTTGAGGAGAGAATCCATGTGAAAATAAGGATCCTTGTCAGAATACCTTTTTGTTTTCTTGAGCACGTCCTGTGCTTGGGCCTTTTGTGCAGTTCTCAGCAATGAGAAGGGTGGTGTCATTTCATAGGCAATAATTGTTTAGGCATGCGACAGTTTGCATAATGTGGTATGCAGCTCATGCCAGTGAGTTACTAAACGTGGAAATGATCTAATGCAGCCAAAGTGGGTGAATAATGAGGTTAAGTGAAGGGAATAAAACCATATGTTCTGATGATTCAGGGATGCCATCACATGGTGTATATGCTTCTCAGTCTATGCCCTGATAGAGAGAGATAGCATGCCAAAAACTTTTGCATTGCAGCTTGTAGCAGTCATGCTTATAGTTTCTGCTGTTTGCACTTTTGCATTGCATCTTGTAGCCATCATGCTTACAGTTTCTGCAGTCTGCACTTTTGCATTCCAGCTTGTAGCAGTCATGCTTACAGTTTCTGTAGTTTGCATTTTTGCATTGCAGCTTGTAGCAGTCATGTTTACAGTTTCTGCAGTTTGCACTTTTACACTGCAGCTTGTAGCAGTCATGCTTACAGTTTCTGCAGTTTGCATTGCAGCTTGTAGCAGCCATGCTTAACAGTTTCTGCAGATTGCACTTTTGCATTGCTTTGCATTGCAGCCTGTAGCAGTCATGCTTACAGGTTCTGCAGTTTGCACTTTTGCATTGGAGCTTGTAGCAGCCATGCTTACATTTTCTGCAGTTTGCACTTTTGCATTACAGCTTGTAGCAGTCATGCTTACAGTTTCTGCGGTTTGCAGTCAGCAGCATTTAATTGCTTTAGCTGCTGCCAGTACTGACCATGAGGGTTGTCCTCACAAGTATAGAGCTTCAAAATGATTCAGACCAGCAGATATACCATAACCTGACTGTTGTTGTGTCTTTCGGCTTTTCCCAGTGAGGGGTCGCCACAGCGGAACTCCTGTCCGCTAATGATTGGCAGTAGATTTTTACGTGCCGAGTTGCCAGCCCTGACGCACAACCTTCAACAAAGGTACGCCCATTCATGCATGTCTCCACACAGAAGACGCTCTAGCTGAGAATCGAACAGGACAACGTCTTACTGTGAGGTGACAATGCTACCGCAGCACCACCAGAAAGTGAACCTGAATGGAATGAATCACAATATTGTCAGGAGTTTAGTCAGTATATTTCACACAGTGAATATTTGAGAATATGTGGTCATGTCACTTCTAGCCTCCAGTCCATATGCAGAGGTTACCTTTTTAGCTGTAGAGGCATTTCATCCACCTACTAGTGACACTTTAGGTGTTTTGCAAGCATGTCTCTCAAATATTCAGAAAGTTCCTCAACATCATGCTGTTGCATGTGGAAGAGCAGATGTAGCTTTCCAGGAACAGAATAGATAACCAGCACTATGTATGGCTTCTTCAGCAATGATGACCTTGCTGAGATGGCGGGTGCCATTGACTGCACTCATATGGCAGTAAAGGCACCACCTGTGCCAAAGTCACAGATGTATAGCAATAGGAAAGACTACCATTCCCTTCTAATTAGTCAGTAGCAGACAGGAACATTACTTATAGTATGTGTCTGCTGCATCCCGGTTGTTCTCTTGATCATGATTCTTATATATGGTGTCCATCTGCTTTCAGTATGATTATTTCCTATAGGGCCATTTACTTTGTAATTGCTCACATAATGTGTAGAATACATACATACACACACACACACACACACACACACACACACACACACACACACACACACACACACACACACACACACACACACAGTGCATTTAGCCAGTCTTCCCCAAAAGTACATTTTGTTGTGTTACGTTTTACAAGTAATGTTGGCTACCCACCCTTGAATCCTGACTCATGACCCCTGAATGCAACCCTGAAACCATGAGAGAACTGCATTACAACACTGCCAATGCTCAGACATATAACCTCACTGAATGTATGTTTGGACTGATAAAAGTGCAGCTGTCTTGCCTGGGTGCATCTGGTGAATCTTCACAGTACTCCTCTGGTATATGCCACGCCTCATAGCGTGGTTATGCATAACCAGGATTGGCATCACAGCTATGTGTATGTGTTGTATCACTGCCAGACACTCCAGCGGCAGCAGCAGAAGGCAGTGACAGTTAACAGGAGCCAGATGACATGTAATGATAGGATCTCGATGTAGGCAACTATGAGTACAATGCATGACAGCGAAGGCAAGGTAACAGAGTGTTCTGTGACGCTCAAAGTTAGTGTTACGCAGGTGAAACATGATGCATGCAGTGTTCCTGTCAGGCTAGTCTGGTCCCACTGTACATCAATCAATACATCATTGCAGCACGCAAAAAGGGTATTGTGGGTTACAGTCATAATTTTCTCAGGGAATACAGTGACACAAGACGTCCAGCACAAACTAAGTGAGGGAAACATCGTAGAGGTCATGTTAAGCAGAAGGTTAAATGCATTAAGCAGTCATTTCTAATTATGACAAGAAGGGGTGTCACTGCATAACCTTAACTTGGTGATGTAACCCTGGTGAGAGCAGCAGGGCTCAAGAGCTCACATGGCAAACATTGTATTCCACGTCAGGACGTGGACTTGGATGGAGCTCACTAGTCATATGTCTCATGCATGGATGTAGGTAATCACTGCCTGCAGCGACAATGAGTCTAAAGCTGTGTGACTGCTGTTGAAACTGATTTTGAATGTACCTCCCCCCAGAAAGGCCCAGGTGCATGACCACCCCCTGTCTATATCCCACCCTGGCCATGGACAGCACTGTCAAATCTGGGCAGATATATTGGCAGTAATATGCATGGATGTGCTCATTGAGGAGGTATGCACTACCAAGTAGGCCAGTCATTTCTTGTTGTTTGAGCTCCAGGTCTACATGTAGCTCACAGTGGTGCTAGGTACCATTCTCACAAATGCTCCACAATGCTTTTGTTAGCTTCATTGCAGACTGTACAGGATGCCACCTGCACATGTCTCTTGATTTTTTTCCCAATGTTGCATGTATTTTAGGGAGTAACTGAGAGTGTTGGTGGTATCAGATACCCTTTGTTGCTCCCCGTGGTGAGTAATGTCCGTGGAACAAGCAGTGAATACCTATGAAGGTACTGTTTCAGATAAAGGGGGGGGGGCACTTTATGGCTGACAACCACATAAAAGATGGTGAGTAGCGTGCACACCTCACCTCCTACTCCACCCAAATCCAAACCACACATACCTACATGCATGGAGCTCCTCACCAGAAACATAACTAAATACCAGAGACCTCCCAAACACAAGCATGGTACACATAATACTTCCTCTACAGAACACAATACACACAATACCTCACATACCAGTGTCTCACTTGTCAAGCCCTTAAGGCAAAACACAAAACCAAACATATTGGTCATAGGTGATTCCATCGTAAGACACACAGATGTCCCTGTCACCAGGCTGGATAAGGAGAATGTCACAGTCAGCTGTCTCTCAGGTGCCAGGATCTGCCGTATCACACATGCACTCAAGTCTCTCAACAACAGGTACTGTTATGACTCTGTCATTGTCCATGTTGGTGCGAACGACTTGAGACGTACCTGTCTGGACTATATGAAGAGAGACATGACTGAGCTCTCGGACTGTGCGTCTCAGGCAGGTATGTCCCTAGCCTTAAGCAGCATTTTACCTTCACCTAGGATGATTACTCAATACAAACAGAAAATGATTGACTTCAATAATTGGCTTAGTTTATTGTGTCATTCTAAGGGGATAGAGTATCTGTCAGCTTGGGATGATATGATTGACAGACCTCGATGCTTTGCCAGAGATGGTCTTCATCTGTCACTCCTGGGATTTCGGCTACTGGCCAAGGCTCTTGCCACCCCCATAGAAACTTTTTTAGGCAGTGTCTCAAGGACAGAATTCCTGACATAAAAACTCCATCTAAGAACAACCTCAGGGTTACGCTGCTAAACGCTAGGAGTCTTAACATGAAACTGCATTCGCTGGAAGCAGTTCTCACCATGGAAGATGTAGACATTTGTGCAGTCACAGAGACCTGGTTCAAGGCTGTGGAGAGCATCCCAGCCATATCGGGCTACACCTCCTTCCACACTTTCAGACCACAAACTGAAGGTGGGAATACTAAAGGAGGCAATGTATCAATATTCATTAAAGATAAATACATCTCCATATTGGTTAAACAGCATGATTCCCCCGGAGATACCTCAGGTGCAGTTAACTATTGGTAAGACAGCTGTTCAAGTCATTGCCAGCTACAGGACCCCCTTCATGAATCAGGACACCCAATCTGCCTGTTTGAATCTACTTGAGTTTGTCAAGATACATCTGAACATCATGGTTTTGAGTGACTTTAACTATCCATCCACTGACTGGGTAAATTACTCATGCGCAAACTCACTTGCCCAAAGGTTCCTTGACTTTGTTAACTCCAGTGTCCTGGACCAGCTGGTTGACATCCCCACAAGGGCTGCCAACATCCTGGATCAGGTGTTTACCAATATGGGAGGCCACTGTAGCACCCCCACTGTGATGTCTTCCCTGGTGAGATCTGACCACAAATCAGTCTGACTCGAAGTAGCTATCACACCTACCCCCCCCCCCCCCCCCCCAGCAGCAACTAAACTAAAAAACCTTTCCAAAGCAGATTTTAACCTCTTACAGGATGGTATAAATAGCTTCACTGCACCTCCCCCTCAGATGGAACTGGCAACTCTTCCATGTTCTACATCAATGCCTTATACAAACACCTGTATAACTGCATTGACTTGGCTGTACCTGATAGGACCAAAACAAGCTCCTCAAGGAAGAGCAAACCTGCCTTGTGGACAACTGCCATTAACAGGCTTTACACTACGAGGAAGAAATTGCTAAGAGTAAGAGGGAGTGAGCCCTAAACTGGAAACCCTCCCTCCTCAGCTTAAACAAGCAAATAAGACTTCTTGTGAAGTCCTCCAAAGCAAACTACGAATCCATATTAGCTTCCTCAACTAAGGACAACCATAAGGCGTTCTTTAGTTACATCTGTAACCTAAAAGGAAAGGTCCAGATTTGTGCCGAACTGGTAGTCAATGATACCACATGTACTGAGCCTGTGGACATGGCTAACCTGTTAGCCAACAGGTTCTGTGAAAACTTCACTCCCCTGTCCCCACCACACGTATCCCATGACATCCCTACCACCTATCTTCTACCTTGTATCTCTAAAGAGCAAGTCGTAAACGCTTTCTCTGAGATCAAAAACACAGCATCTATGGGACCTGATAACATCCCAGGCTGCGTCCTGCATGGGCTCAAGCAAGAATTAGCATCACCATTGGGTGCTCTTTTCATTCATAGACTAAGCACCTGGTTTGCCCCAGCTGAATGGAAAAAGGCCACCATTATCCCCTTGCAGAAAGGTGGTGCTTCCACTGGCACTATAGATAGCCTGACTAGCCTTATCTGCAAGGTCAAATAGCGAATCATCATGGAACTTATCAGCAAAGATATAGGTAAGCTTCAAACACTTGACCCTACGTAATTTGGATTTGTCAAAGGGAGATCATGCCTGTTAAACCTGGTGGACTTCTTTGAGACGGTCACTAAGGCCCTGGATGAGGGGAAATCTGTGTATACAGCCTACTTAGACTTGGACAAGGCTTTTCATAGGTTCATAGGTTCATACTAGGCTATCTGCCCGAGGGCATTTACAAGCCTAGCCCATAGTTTTGTGGCTTACGCCACCCCTTTAGTATGGGGAACTATACCCATTATTTTGCTGTGCCTCTGTCGAGCAGTGACACTGAGGTAATCCCTGGGGTATATCTGCGATCTCCCATCCATTGGTCAAGATTTCTCTTGAACAAGGCCAGCGAGGTGCTCTGCCTCACATATACCGGGATTTTATTCCACAGCATAGGGAGTCTTTGGGTGATGAATCTATCCCTCCAGCACGTCCTATTAATAGCCATGTCGAGGTTTAAGTCTCCCGCCCTTGTGGCTCAGACCGCTCTAGATGGTGTGAGGTGAAGCATATTCATCAAATCTGTGTATGACATGATCTTGCATGTTAGGCAATGGTCACCTCTGAGCAAGCGGTGGCGACTGAATAGAGCTGGAGTTCTTTCAGTCGGGCAGCATAGGACAGATGTTTGAGACCCTTTATCCTTTTGGTGAGGAACTTTGTGGCCTCTCCAGCTGCTGCAAGTGTCGGGTCAGATACATTCCAAATGGGGCATTGTACTCAATCATTGGTCTGATGAGTGATGAGTATAGGGAGACTATGACCTCCCTTGATCTAGATGAGAATCCCTTCATGATAAGGTGGGCAATGTAGAAGGTCTTCCTAACTACTTTAGCTACATGGGTGTCGAATGACAGACTACTATCAACCTGGGTCCCCAGGTCCCTGATAACTTCTTCTGTGCTCAGTGGATTGTCACCTATTTGGTAGCTAGGGTAACCTTGTTTTTCCCGAAGGGTATGACTATGCATTTTTTGGCATTTAACTTTAGGCCATGGCTCTGGCACCAGTTATCCATTTCTGTGAGACCCTTCTGAAGGATATCTGTGTCAGATGTGTTTCCTACTATGGCGCCCAGTTTGCAGTCATCTGCAAACTTTGTCAGCCATAACCCTCCTGTGTTTGCTTGTACTTCGGAAAAGTAGATGCCAAACAAGAGTGGGCCCAGGACTGAGCCCTGTGGTACACCACTTGTGACCGGCTTTGAGTCTGACATGGCGCCAGCAACTCTGACCCTGTGGGTTCTGTCACTCAGCCAGTTTGCAACCCATCTTATGATGTATGGGTTAATATTTAAGCTGATGAGTTTTTCAATGATACCCGAGTGGGGTATTGTATCGAAGGCCTTCGCCAGATCGAGGTAGGCTGTATGGACTGCCTTTCCTCATCAATGGCTTTGGTGACTGTTTCGAAAAAGTCAACCAAGTTTAGAAGGCATGATCTGCCTTTGACAAAGCCAAACTGGGATGGATCCAAAGTCTGCAAATTCCCTATGTCTTTATTTATGAGGTCCATTATGATCCTCTCCATGGCTTTGCAGATAAGGCTTGTCAAGCTAATGGGCTGGTAATTTCCAGGGTCGGTGGAGGCACCGCCTTTGTGAAGTGGGACCACAGTTGCAGTGCGCCACTCCCTGGAATGCGTATCCAGAGGTAAGACTATGATTAAACAGCTGTCCTAGCTGTGGGTTTAATTCCTCGTTGAGTTCGTGGAGCACACAGCCGGGGACACCATCAGGTCCCATGGATGCTGTGTTTTGCTTTGGAGAGAGCAGTTCTCACTTGGGCGTTGGAGATGTTTGGGGGCTGCAATCGCTTGGTATAGATATCTCTCCTTTGGGGAGGGGAGTTTGCACTGAACCTGTCAGCCAGTATGTTGGCAATGTCTGTAGGATCAGTAATCTTCACATCATTTTGAACTAGTTCTGAGCATAACTGGGAGTTTCCTCCCAGGTTTCTAACATAGCTAAAGAAGGCCTTATGATTGTCTTTTGAGTCTTTAGCTATTTTTCTCTCAAAATTTGCTTTGGATGATTTTATGAGAGCTCTTAGTTTTTTACTTATAGTGATCAAGGGTGTCTTACCTTTTAAGGATTTTACTCTATCTTGTAATAGCTTCCTCCTTTTGTTGTAGAGTTTGTTTATGGCTGGGGTCCACCAGACTGGACGCTTGCCTTTGGTACAAAGAGTCTTTGTTTTGCTTGGGATTGCCTTATCCATGCAGTCCTGCAGGTGCTGGTAGAAGGCATTTGTAAGTGATTCAGCGGCTTGAGTACTGTTTTCCGCCGGCTCGGGGCCTTAAAGGAGACCACACTAGTCTTTAGAAGTGTGCAGAAGGCTTTCGAGAATTTATTTACTGTGGTCTTTTTATTTCAGGTGGGGTGGGATGAGGACCTCCAGCGAGATTAGTTTGTGATCTGATCTCACCAGTGAGGGGTATACTTCGGTGTTGAACATTGTGCTCCCATGTTCGTGATGATGAGATCAAGTATGTTTTCTCCTCTTGTGGGGATGGTGACTAGTTGTTCCATGGCATTTGAGTTTATTAATTCCAGGAACTTTTGGGCTAGGGTGTTTGGGCTTGAGTAGTGTTCCCAGTCTATATTAGGGTAATTGAAGTCACCTAGTATGATGGTGTTTGGTGATACATTTATCCCTCTAGTGTTTTCAGGAAGGCCATGTGAGGTTCCTGAGTTTGTGAGGGTGGCCTGTAACATGCTACAATTTGCAGAGCAGTCTTGCCTATGGTTAATTGCACCTGGATGGTCTCCGATGCATCGTGCGTTGCCACCAGTCTTGAGGTGTGGGTGTCCTTGATGAATATGGATACCCCCCCTCCTTTCTTGGTATTGTCCGGATTTTGGGGCCGGAACGCATGATAAGAGGTAAAACCTGATAGTGCTGGGGTGCTCTCAGGAGCCTTGAACCAGGCTTCTGTCACTGCACAGACATCGATGTTCTCCATACTGAGAAGGGCCTCGAGTGCGTGCATTTTGAGATTTAGACTTCTGGCATTGAGCAGCATTACCCTTAGTTTTTTCCTTTTTGTGTTCTAGGGTGGTAGGTTTAGAATTTGAGCCTTGCCTAAAAAGGCACTATGGGGTGGCAAGAGCCTTTGCCAATATCCAGAATCCCAGGGTGACAGGTGCAAGCCGTCCCTCGAAGCAGCGTGGCTTGTCCAGCATGTCATCCCAGGCAGACAGACATTGGATCCCCTTTGAATGACACCAGAGTTTAAGCCAATTGTTAAAGCTGATCATCTTATCTCTGTATTGTGGCATCATTCTTGGTGAAGGTAGGATACTGCTCAAGGTCAGGGTCATACCTGCCTGGGCTACATAATCAGAGAGCTCCTCAATGTCTCTTTTCATGTAGTCCAAGGAGGTACGTCTCAGGTCATTTACACCAGCGTGGACAATGACTGAGTCGTATTTGTACCTGCTGTTGAGAGACCTGAGTGCTTGCGTTGTGGCGGATTCTAGCGCCCGACAGGCAGCTTACTGTGACCACCTCCTTACTCAGTCTGGTGAGCGGGACGTCAGTGTGTCTGACTATGGAGTCAACAATGACTAGTGTGTCTGGCATTGTGTTTGGCCTTAAGGGCTGTGACTGTTTGACACTCTGACTGTGAGGTCTATGTGTTGCAGGTGTTGTGTTCTGAGGTGGTGGTTGTTTGGGTGTCTGCTTTGGTGGCCTCTGCTGTTTTGGTAGATTTTTGATCAGAGCCGCCGAGTATGTCTTTGTGTGTTTATGTGTATGATTTGAGGTTGTGATGGTACTATGTGAGACTGGGTCTATAGTGTGTGTGGTAACCTTCTCCTCCTGACTGGTCTTGCCAGTCCTATGTTGAGAGAGCTCAGCCTCCAGTTTGGCCGTATAGTTGCATCTCTCGCATGTATTTGTGTTTTGTGGGAGGAGGAGAGGGTTGTCTGTGTACATGAGGCAATTGTAACATTGCCTCAATATTCCCAGGTTCACCAGCTGAGCAGGAGAGGACACTAGCAACTGATCCCTCGACATGCTAGAAGGACTAGACAAAAACTTTAAAAGAGATTCCGGGGACGTGGGTGACCGAGAAATGGGGGTTTGCCTTTTGGGGTGCTATCTATAAGAGTGCCGTATCAAGGTAATAAGTACTGTAGGAGCAAGTGCTAGGTTTAACAGATAGAGAAAAGTCTACTTGGAGTCAAGTAGAGATGATCTTTTAGGTATTAGAGAAAGTGCTAGTAACAGGGATGCTTAAAGGTAAGATTGAAAAGAATGCACTCTGCAGTGTGCACTAGAGAAGTTAGATATGAAAGTAGGTAACTTGAGTTTTACCTGTTTAAAAAGTTAAGGTTTAGTGGAGAGTTACTATTTTTAAAACAGCAAGATGGACTGAAAGGGGTGGTTACTTTTGTATTTTGGTACTATGAAATACTGTAGGATGGCCAATAAATTTAAATAATTGAAGGGGTGGGATTTCAAAAGTGATGGTTTTGTGATTACTCACATAAGCCAGTGAAAGTAGAGAGAAATGAGATATATGGTCAGATTAACATAAGAGGCGGGCAACTAGAAAGACAGTGGTATTTAACAAGACAACTTAAATGGGTGGGAGGGACACTATCCCCCACTCAGGCATCATTGACAAACTCACCCAGCTAGGTATCAACCCTTATATCATTAAATGGGTCACTGACAGACTCACTGATAGAACCCATATGGTCAAAATTGGGCAATTCATCTCCAACAGCAGACCTGTAACCAATGGTGTTCCACAGGGATCAGTTCTGGGACTCTACTGTTTGGAATCTATTTATCTGAAGTACAAGCTAAAATTAAAGGTCTGTGGCTGACAAAGTTTACTGATGACTGCAAACTTGGAGTAGTCGTAGAATCACAAAACAATGTCAACATGTTACAAAGAGGGTCTTACACAAAAAATGATTGGTGCCAACGTCATGGCCTTAAACTCAATGCAAAAAAAGTATTATCATCCCTTTTGGTAAGAGTAATGTTCCTGCTTACTACCAAATCAATAACACCCCAAGTTTGCACTCAGTGGTGAGAGACCTGGGCACACAGGTTGACAGCAACCTTACCTTTGATCACCATGTCTCCACAGTGGTAAGAAGGGCATTCTATATTGCTAATCTCATAAGTAAGGTCATTGTCTCCAGAAAAAAAAAAAGAAGTTATAACCTCCATGTACTCTTCCCTCATCAGGCCAATAATTGAGTACAGTGCCCCTTTTGGTATGACCTTTCCAAGCACCTGCAGCAATTTGAGAGACCACAAAGGTTCCTCACAAGGAAAATTCAAGGTCTTCAGCATCTGTCCTATGAAGATCATCTGAAATCACTGTCACTTTATTCTATTTCATACAGACTAATGAGAGGCAATCTCTGCCTTGCTTATAAGGCAATCTTTGACCCTGCTTTATTGGAAATGCTGCATATCCACAAGTCAAATGGTAAATGGGTTACTTGCTCTAAAGACCTTAACCTGATATGTGACATTAATAGAACATGCTGAAGGGACAGATTTGTTTCCCAGAGGTTACCACACCTTTGGAACAGACTCCCACTTCATTTCAAGCAAAGCATTTCATTGGTCCTCTTCAAAAGCAATCTGGACGATTGTATGGGCAACTGTAAATTCACTCTGGGGGTTTCACCTGTGTCCCTCTTGGACAGGGGCAATAGGTGCTGATCGTGGAAATAAGGGTAAAATTGGCTGGCCTTGTAGGGGCCCTAGCATTATTAGCCTAGTTACCTCCTGTGATCATCTGGACGATGCAGCGGTAGCGTTGTCGCCTCACAGCAAGAGGTTCTATAGTTCAATTCTCGGCTGGGGTGCCTTCTGTGCAGAGTCTGCATGTCCTGTCTGCATGTCCTCCCTGTGTTCATGTGGGTTTCCTCTGGGTGCTCCAGTTTCTTCCCACATTACAAATACATGTCTGGAGCATTTCTCCATGGGCTTCCACTGAAAATTGGCTTTGTTTCAAGTCGGACTTTCTGGGTTAGCAAATGTTAAATAAAAAAAAATAATAATAATAATATGACGCTCTGTAAATTCAACTGTACATACACCGTCTGTAAAGGGTAACTCCCCACCCAGGAGCAAGACAGACACAAGTGTTACCTTGTCACATGCCCATGTATCTCAATATCATAGGTTAGTACTAGGCTAACTGCCCTCATGAACCATTTTAAGCCTTGCCAATTACCCCATGTTAGACTCAAACTTTGCACCTTGTGTCTGTAAGGTAAATACCTTAACCATTATGCCAACCTCCCACCTCATCACCAGACTCTTCAGAGGTCTTGACATCAGACCCTTTTCCAGCCACAGCCATTTCTATCTGTTGCTCATCTTTGCTTCTGTCTGTGAATGTATAGCATACCGAACACCACCATGCATATTACAATGTGCAGTAATCTGGAACCTAATCCGGACCCTTTTATTAGCCTAGATCTTATCATTTAAGTAAATTGTTAAACTCAATTGATTATTATCAAGTTTCCCTATCTAATGCTTTTAATTGTAATACACTACTAAGAGAAAAGGGTACCATTCAACCCCGGCCAGGATTGAGCATTCAGGTGCAACTGCCAACCTAATTCCATTTTTTCCAATAAAACTGGGTTGGGTTCCAGATTAGTTTATAGATATGTTACATTTTTAGGTATTTTAGATTTATGTTGTTTCTATCTTTGACTATCCTTATATTAGAAAGCCTCACATATATAGAAAAGTTTTAATGGCTCATCTAAGGTGCAGTTCTGGTAAGGATTGGTAAAATGACTGACATGCTGAAATATAAGAAACATACTGATTTATCTATGAGATTGCATTTACTATATGTTCATTTCATACTTGATTTATTTCATATAAATTAATTTCATTTTTTTTAAATGTGACTTGTTTTGTAATTTATGTTAGTGTTAACGATTCAGTTTGTATATGCATGCATATATTTTTAATGTTTTGCCTATTTTTGACTTGCTTGGGGGTGTGTTCTGATGGGACTACTTGACTGAAGGAAGGACAACCAATAAAAATGTCATGACGTAGATTAGTTTAACCCAAAGTGGGCTGTTTAAAAGAATGTATTTGTTTTTCATGTTTGTCAGATGAAGTTTGTTATATAACAGATGAAAGCGCTTACAAGAGTTGGATTTTTTAAGTAAAAAGATATATTTTTTAGTTTTTTAACGCAAGTGTGCTCGTATAATAAAGAGGACAATATTTTATTCTACTTGCCCATGGTTGGTTCCAGTTTTTCAGCTGTATCGTTCCTGAAAGGAAGCCCGATTGCTGTCCACTGGAGGCAGTCGGGGGGATTATCCCTGTACCAACACGCCTGACAAAAGATAATGAATGACCTTTGGGTACAGAGGATTATAACCAGAGGTTACAATGTCCGCTTTCTAGTCCAACCAATGGCTACAGCCAAAATCCCAGATGTTCCACCCAGTCACAGTGAGGCAGCGGTACTAGAACTTCAAAGACTGCTTGATAAAAGAGCCATCTTCAGGACTTGTATTACCATATCAAGATGGACAAACGCTTTAGAAGATATCTGCGCTTGCTGCTGGGAGCCAGTCATTATCAGTTTAACATACTGTCCTTTGGTCTCACCACAGCCCCCAGGGTGTTCATCAAATGCATGGCAGCAGTTGCAGCTCATCTCAGTGTGCAAGGATTCTGGGTATTTCCATAACTAGACGACTAGCTCATCAACACTCCCACCAGGCATCTCCTCGAAGAGGCTTAAGACTATACTCTACAGCTCTGTTCCGACCTAGGCATTACTGTCAATTACGGAAAATCCAAGTTGGAACCCTGCCAGCAGATAGAGTTCATCAGAGCAAACATAAACACAATCACAAGCATTGCATCCCTTCCCATATAAAGATTTCAAAGATTAAAATGTCAAGTCAGACAAATTGTTCACAACAACAAAGACCAAGTAAGGCTTTTTCTACAAGCTCTAGGATCTATGGCAGCTTCGATCACTCTAGTTCCATTGGCGCGATATCACATGAGAATCCTTCAGTGCCTTCTATCATCTCAGTGGTCAATGTACACCATCCACTGTCTCACTTGATCACAATTACCAACTGTCGCAAGCACAATCTTCAATGGTGGCTCCACTACAATGAAGTTCTGATGGGCCGTCCCTTTATTCCTCTTCAACACCAAGCCAAAGTGACCATTGACTCTTCCTGAATTGGGTGGTGGTGCATTATCTGGGACAGACCGTCCAAGGCACTTGGTCCCATCTAGAGGTCAATCTGCATTTCATTGTTGTAGAGATGAGGGCAGTGCTGTTAGAGTTGCAAGCATTCCACCCAACCTTCCCCTCAGGGACAATTACAATTCAATCAGACAACATGGCAGTAGTCTGGTATATCAAAAAGCAAGGGGGAATCGGATCCTACCCCCTCTGTAGGGAAACTCTCAAAGTTTGGCAATGGGCGATTTCATCCAACCGCTTTCTCATTGCAATGCACATTCTGGGGAGCCCCAACATGATTGCGGACAAACTGAGCAGGATTATTCTAATGCCTCACAAGTGATCTCTCAATCTGTCTGTGGTGAAAAACATATTCCATCAGTGGGGCCAGCCTTGCTGCGACCTATTTGCTTCCCCTCGGAACAACAAATGCAGCAGCATGCTTGCACCTGTCACCCCTGGGATTCCGGATATTGGCAAAGGCTCTTGCCACCCCCATAGTGCCTTTTTTAGGCAAGGCTCAAATTCTAAACCTACCACCCTAGAACACAAAAAAGGAAAAAAAACTAAGGGTAATGCTGCTCAATGCCAGAAGTCTAAATCTCAAAATGCACGCACTCGAGGCCCTTCTCAGTATGGAGAACATCGATGTCTGTGCAGTGACAGAAACCTGGTTCAAGGCTCCTGAGAGCGCCCCAGCACTATCAGGTTTTACCTCTTATCATGCGTTCCGCCCCAAAATCCGGACAATACCAAGAAAGGAGGGGGTATCCATATTCATCAAGGACACCCACACCTCAAGACTGGTGGCAACGACGATGCATCGGAGACCATCCAGGTGCAATTAACCATAGGCAAGACTGCTCTGCAAATTGTAGCATGTTACAGGCCACCCTCACAAACTCAGGAACCTCACATGGCCTTCCTGAAAACACTAGAGGGGATAAATGTATCACCAAACACCATCATACTAGGTGACTTCAATTACCCTAATATAGACTGGGAACACTACTCAAGCCCAAACACCCTAGCCCAAAAGTTCCTGGAATTAATAAACTCAAATGCCATGGAACAACTAGTCACCATCCCCACAAGAGGAGAAAACATACTTGATCTCATCATCACGAACATGGGAGCACAATGTTCAACACCGGAAGTATACCCCTCACTGGTGAGATCAGATCACAAACTAATCTCGCTGGAGGTCCTCATCCCACCCCCACCTGAAATAAAAAAGACCACAGTAAAGAACTTCTCAAAAGCCGACTTCACACTTCTAAAGACTAGTGTGGTCTCCTTTAAGGCCCCCGAGCCGGCGGAAAACAGTACTCAAGCCGCTGAATCACTTACAAATGCCTTCTACCAGCACCTGCAGGACTGCATGGATAAGGCAATCCCAATGCAAACAAAGACTCTTTGTACCAAAGGCAAGCGTCCAGTCTGGTGGACCCCAGCCATAAACAAACTCTACAACAAAAGGAGGAAGCTACTACAAGATAGAGCAAAATCCTTAAAAGGTAAGACACCCTTGATCACTATAAGTAAAAAACTAAGAGCTCTCATAAAATCATCCAAAGCAAATTTTGAGAGAAAAATAGCTAAAGACTCAAAAGACAATCATAAGGCCTTCTTTAGCTATGTTAGAAACCTGGGAGGAAACTCCCAGATATGCTCAGAACTAGTTCAAAATGATGTGAAGATTACTGATCCTACAGACATTGCCAACATACTGGCTGACAGGTTCAGTGCAAACTTCTCCCTCCCCAAAAGGAGAGATATCTATACCAAGCGATTGCAGCCCCCAAACATCTCCAACGCCCAAGTGAGAACTGCTCTCTCCAAAGCAAAAACACAGCATCCATGGGACCTGATGGTGTCCCCGGCTGTGTGCTCCACGAACTCAACGAGGAATTAAACCCACAGCTAGGACAGCTGTTTAATCATAGTCTTACCTCTGGATACGCACCAGGAGTGGCGCACTGCAACTGTGGTCCCACTTCACAAAGGCGGTGCCTCCACCGACCCTGGAAATTACCGCCCATTAGCTTGACAAGCCTTATCTGCAAAGCCATGGAGAGGATCATAATGGACCTCATAAATAAAGACATAGGGAATTTGCAGACTTTGGATCCATCCCAGTTTGGCTTTGTCAAAGGCAGATCATGCCTTCTAAACTTGGTTGACTTTTTCGAAACAGTCACCAAAGCCATTGATGAGGGAAAGGCAGTCCATACAGCCTACCTCGATCTGGCGAAGGCCTTCGATACAATACCCCACTCGGGTATCATTGAAAAACTCATCAGCTTAAATATTAACCCGTACATCACAAGATGGGTTGCAAACTGGCTGAGTGACAGAACCCACAGGGTCAGAGTTGCTGGCGTCATGTCAGACTCAAAGCCGGTCACAAGTGGTGTACCACAGGGCTCAGTCCTGGGCCCACTCTTGTTTGGCATCTACTTTTCCGAAGTACAAGCAAACACAGGAGGGTTATGGCTGACAAAGTTTGCAGATGACTGCAAACTGGGCGCCATAGTAGAAAACACATCTGACACAGGTATCCTTCAGAAGGGTCTCACAGAAATGGATAACTGGTGCCAGAGCCATGGCCTAAAGTTAAATGCCAAAAAATGCATAGTCATACCCTTCGGGAAAAACAAGGTTACCCCTAGCTACCAAATAGGTGGCAATCCACTGAGCACAGAAGAAGTTATCAGGGACCTGGGGACCCAGGTTGATAGTAGTCTGTCATTCGACACCCATGTAGCTAAAGTAGTTAGGAAGACCTTCTACATTGCCCACCTTATCATGAAGGGATTCTCATCTAGATCAAGGGAGGTCATAGTCTCCTATACTCATCACTCATCAGACCAATGATTGAGTACAATGCCCCATTCGGAATGTATCTGACCCGACACTTGCAGCAGCTGAAGAGGCCACAAAAGTTCCTCACCAAAAGGATAAAGGGTCTCAAACATCTGTCCTATGCTGCCCGACTGAAAGAACTCCAGCTCTATTCAGTCGCTTACCGCTTGCTCAGAGGTGACCTTTGTCTAACATACAAGGCCATGTCAAACCCAGATTTGATGAATATGCTTCACCTCAAAAAATCTAGATCCGTCAGAGCCACAAGGGCGGGAGACTTAAACCTCGACACGGCTATTAATAGAATGTGCTGGAGGGATAGATTCATCACCCAAAGACTCCCTATGCTGTGGAATAAAATCCTGGTATATGTGAGGCAGAGCACCTCGCTGGCCTTGTTCAAGAGAAATCTTGACCAATGGATGGGAGATCGCAGATATATCCCAGGGATTCCCTCAGTGTCACTGCTCGACAGAGGCACAGCAAAATAATGGGTATAGTTCCCCATACTAAAGGGGTGGCGTAAGCCACAAAACTATGGGCTAGGCTTGTAAATGCCCTCGGGCAGATAGCCTAGTATGAACCTATGAACCTAAGCTACTTTGCGGGGGAGTCGCCTAGAGACTCTCCTTCACAACTGGCCACCCGGTCTACTCTCTGCATTCCCCCAATCCATCTTATACCCCAATTCCTGAAGAAAGCCATCAGGTTTAAGAATAAGATAATACTCATTGCCCTGTTCTGGCCTCGACAAATCTCATTTCCCTTTCTTTGGCCTCATCTGGTTCGGAAACCTTTGAGCCTGGATCAAACTCCAGACCTGTTGTCCCATCCAGACAGATTCGTTCAACTGATTCTACAGAATCTCAACCTCATAGCATGATTTCTCCAATTCCCATGATTGCCAGGCATTCTTCTCTTAGTTCATTAGCTTAACGAATCATTTTGGCTAGTCATAAACCCTCCACAAGAAAACTGTATCTCAGTAAATGGCACAATTTTTCTCTGTGGATCTCTAAATCTAATTCTGATCCATATTAAGCTCCAGTGGATAAGGTTGTAGATTTCTTGACATCACTTTTTGAAGCATGGGCCTCAGCATCTACCATTCAAGTGCATCTAGCTGCAATTTCCAATTTTCACTTGGGTCTCAATGGCTCATCTTTGAATTCCCATAAGCTCTGCAAAGCATTTTTGAATGGATTCATGATCCTTGAGCCTCCATATAATGAACCATCAGCTCCTTGGGACCTAAAGTTCGTTCTCCAATCCTTAGTTTATTCCCATTTTGAACCTTCAGACAAATGTGATTTAAAATTTCTCTCTCGCAAAATATTGTTCCTGGTGGCCATCACCTCAGCTAGGAGAATTTCAGAGATTCAAGATTTGTTATGTAAACCTCCTTATATCATTTTTCATAAAGACAGGGTCTCCTTGAGAACTAATTCTTCATTTTTGCCTAAAGTAGTTTCTGAATCCAACCTTAACCAAACAATTCAGCTTCCAGTTTTCTTCCCCAATTATACTAACAAAGGAGAATATTATCTCCACTTATTAGTTGTACACAGACAACTCCGCTTCTGTTTACATAGGACAAAAGAGTTCAGGAAATCAGAGCAACTGTTTGTTTCCTCTTCTTCAGTGGCAAAAAAGAAACCATTGCCTAAGGTTACTCTAGCAAAGTGGATTAAGGACTGTATTTCCTTTGTCTACAACAGAAGCAAATTACCTCTTCAAAGGCCTGTAAAGGCACACTCCACCAGAGCAGTAGCTGCATCTGCAGTGTTTCATTGCAAGGCTTTGCTAGACAGTATTTGCACTGCAGCTGCTTGGGCCTCTCCACATACCTTTGTTACCCATTACAAACTGCATCTGGTCTCTAGGGAAAGGGCATCCCTCGGCTGGATGGTCCTCAGGAATATTCTTCCATGAGACCTCCCAACATTTAAGTTGTTGGGGATTCTGTCCCACTATCAAAGACCATATGAAGATTTGACAGCACCAGATAAAAAAAAGTTATGTCATACCATAATGTTCCATCTGTGTTGGCATTCTTCACATATCCTTGGCCATACCCCCCCTCCTTCCCCCATCCTAAGGTTTATGTAGGTGGATCGGACCCCTCCACATCAGAGGTCCTCTACCTTGGATTCAGATAAGGTTTCTCTCTTCCTTTCTCCTGTTATGGTGGTGCGTGTCTGACACTAGCTTATGCAAACTCAATCTGAGGTATTTTGCTGAGGGGCATTGTGGGTAGAGCTGAGTTCGAGAGTTTTTGGTGCGTGTGAGCTGGAAAAAAAAGGCTGAGTTGGTTAAGAGGGTTTGGAACCAAAGCCACTGTCAAGGATACGTGTGAAAATTGACAACACAGATGAAACATTGCGGTAAGCCATAACTTCTTTTTTTTCTGCCTGCCTCGCTATAGTATCGTGTATCCTCTTTCCATACCCATTTTTTCACCTGTGTGCCTTATCTTCTCTTTATATATGAGAAAAAAAAGATTCTAGCCTCTCAAAGAAAATGTTTCAGCTCCCTCCTCTCTCCCCTCCCAGCTTACAGTGTCTTGTGCATTTCCCTTTGCTGGCTGTTATGTCCTTTCCTGCTATCATGTATATCCCATTTCCATCCTTTTTAATATGATTAAAAGATGTACCTGAAGTCTGTGAATTGCAGTACATTGTAGCATAAAGCACAGCAATGTGTAAATATTTGACATTATGTCCCGGTAGTCTGAATACTTTAGTACTAATTAATTAATTAACTAATTAATTGACTAATTAATTTAGTTTAATACTTTAGTAGCCCTCTATTCTTGCATTCTTTCATGGTTTCATAGAATTTGACACAATGAGGGAGGCTCCAAGAAGTATCTGTACTTTATATGTTTGCATTGCTATGTTCTACCACGTACTGTATGTGTGGGAGAGAGAGAAAGAAAGTTTAGCATACTTAGTCCTTGTGGCATTGTTAATTAGAATATCTGAGATGAGCAAGGATGATTGCTGAGAAGCACTACCAAGAAGCTATACGTCCATAATTAGTGTGACTTAAGCTGCTCAGTACCACTTTCTTTTAGAAGCATTTTGTACATGAATATCTAAGATTTCCACCTTGTATGTTAAATTTGATTATCAGTTTTGCATACGTGCTGGTTAAAATGGACCTTTCTTTCATGTACTAAATAAGAGCTTTAACTGAAAGAGGTGTGCATCATCCAGCCTTTGCAGTTGATGAAACTGATACAGCAATGCACAGATTTAATTTATTTATTTAACATTTGTTGACCGGGAAAGTCCAACCAGGACAAAGCCTATTTTCAGCAGAGGCCCAGGGAGAAACACTCCAGAAGCATGTCTTTGGAATGTGGGAAGAAACTGGAGTACCAGGAGGAAACCCACACGAATGCAGGGAGGACTGGCAGACTCCACACAGAAGACAACCCAGCCGAGAATCAAACCTGAGAAACTCTTGCTGTGAAGCTACAATGTTAACCACTGCATTACTGCGCCACCCATTAATCCAAAGCAGTTGTTTGATTGGGAACTGAGCAGATGTCCAAAGAAAAGCAGTCATTTCTTGAGTTTACTTTTACTGTACATTTTTCTTCTTCCCTTTATCACCCCTCTACCTTTGCAAAAATCTTTTGAAATTGTAAGAAAAGAACGTGTTTCTGGAGCCTGCAGTGCCCCCCCCCCCCCAAAGGTTTTAATGCTTTGGAATTTTTTTTTTAACAAAAATATCTTTAATGAATTATCACTTATGATGTAGACAATCATACATATATATAAATGAAAACAAGCCATATTGACATATTTTAGTTGCATATATTATGCATTATATTATAATCTTCTACAATGTAACACATCTCATTCAATTTCTGCCTTCACTTAAACCTCGTTCTTCCTTCAAAACATTGTTCTGCATGTATTGTTCCTGTAATTCCCATTTTTTCTGTGCAATTTGCTTCTATCCTTTTCTAAGGATCCCACTTCCATTTCATTTAGTTTAGACTTTGATTTTCATTTTCAGGTAATTGCATGTTTGGCAGTCACCAGAATTAAACTCAGCAAGGCCTTACTTTATGTAGGCAATTCCAGTTCTGTATCAGCTAAAAAAAAATCATTCCTTTAGTTACACTAATTTGCGTGGTCTTCTTTCAGAAGATTGAGAGCTCTGTTTTAATTCCAGTATATCTGATTTGGAGACGGTGGATTTGGCTGGAAATAGGTTTAATAAAATTGTGTCGTCTTATATATTCTTCCCCCCAAACAGGAAGGATATAAGATTTCTGAGGCTGTGATTAAGATAATTCATTCTGTAGGCTTTGTCCCAAGTTTATTCTTATATATGGTTACATGAGAGAGTGATGTATTAGTTGGACTACTTTAATGCTGAAAGAAATTTCTTTGGAAGGTGGAGTCAAACATATAATTGATTCTGATTCTAAAATGTTTTTCAAAATTTTAAGTGTATTTTTATGTAGTTTATTATGCTTCACGTTTTCAATTTGTAATTTTATGGCTATAAGAAAGGTTTGGCTAAAATTACAGCCTTTTACTGAAAATGTGGTTAGAAAGCTTAGGAACCTTACTTTTCCTACAGGAGTTTTCTTTGGTTCTTTGGTATTAAAACTAAGGTATTAGCCTGTAACTGGGAAGCAGTAAAGAGCTTTTGTATGATTTTTTTTTCCTTCCATGTAACCTCTGAATACTCAGCTGCTGCAGGCAGGGATGGAGATTTCCTTTTTAGTATAAGCAAGCTTGTTGTCCATATTCATCTTTAAAAGTCAGTTATTTCCAGCTGGATCTTTTGGGAAAAGCTGTGGTACATCTTGAGTTAGAGGTGATGGAAAGGGTCAGAAATTCACTAGGACTGGTCCCTCCTATTCAGACAGAGATCCTGTTAGCAAAGTAGTGACTTTTACTCCTTCATTATCCTCGGTTCAGTTCAGCAAGGGTCCTGTTTTCTGCCTCTTTCTATAACATTCTCCCTGAAATTTAAAATAGTGGCTGTGATAAGAAGTAGCTTAGCAAAATTCTGGGGCAGTTGGAGAAATTTGTGTGAGGATCGTGCACTTGAAAGGGGGTTACAAAATGAAGTGCATGTTCAAGCAATGGCCACAGTCTATTCCAGGGGTGTTGTGGTCCATCTTCTCCACTGCAGGCAAAAGTAATTGAAATGGTTCCTCCTCCCTTCAAAGAACAGGCTGCTATTTCATGCTGTGTCTTCTTCCCAATTAAGGTAGATAGTAGAATTAAATGTAAAGTAAGTGAAGCCTAGACATACATGTCAAGGCCAGAACATTCAGGGTGGTAATGCATCAGACCTTTACTTATCTGGTGCCACGACATTGTAGATATGATTATCCTGGATCGGGCCAACATTTATTGGCACGTTCAAATTTTCAAGTCCTGTAGGGGACTTCTCAGGTTTCAGGTGGAGCTTCATGACTGTGACTTTGCAGTTCTTCCTTTGGCCTGACAACCACCCCATTGCATTTTCCAAGTACCTGGCCTCAACCTTTAATGAGCTTAGCCAGGGAGAATTACACTTTACTCTCATAGCTAGACAACTGCCTCCTGCAGGCTTTTTTTGAAAATCACTTACTGAAACATTTGAATATAATGAATCCACCTCATAGACTTCATGAGGCTCACAGTCAACATGTCAGATCCTTGCCCTTAAGCTGAAGGTTTTTGTGGGAGCTGCCATAGATTCTTCTCGGGAGAGTGCTTCTTTTGTGAACAGAGTTCAAGAAGTAGTGTTATTATTCCATGGGACCATATCTCAGGCGTGTCCAATGGCCAGGTTCTTTCTCAGCGTGCTGGGATATGGTCAGACATTATACTGATTGGTTTAGAATGCCAAGTTCTATATAAGAAATTTACAGCATTGCTAATGCAATTTGTTTAACCTTTCCCAAGAGTCCATGAACAGGGTTCCTCCCTTAATTACATCCTGTATGTATCCGCACTGGTGAGTCTTTACAATGCAGCCAGTTTTTGTAGCAGTTACACTGGATACAGGATACAAAGTACATCTAGGCGCCCTATCAATTTAGGTTGTGCAAGCTTGTTCTTAACAGGGCATTTGCATAATTGTGAAAGACATGGGTAGCACACTGCCGTTTTGCAGCAAGAACCTCAGTTAGGGTGCCTTCTGTAAGACATTTTTATGTTCTGCTTGTGTCTGCATGGGTATGTATGCTTGTGGAAGTGAGTGAGACTGTCACTTCTTTGATAGACCAGCAATTTGTTCAGAATAAGCATCATTGAGCTGATTAGCTGCTGCGATAGGCTGTGATTTCCCCATAAATGATAAGGTAGGCTATCAGAAAATGGATGGATGAGTAGAGGAGTTTAGCAATAGTTCTTGCTAGTAAATGATGTTCACCCAGTGTTTGAATGAGTGGTACAGTAAGTAATCACTTACATTGCTACGGTCTTCTGATGCATAAACAAGCTGGCTGTGGAGATGTGTCTGTGCCTCTCTGCTTTTAGCTGGAAGCAGTTCATCTTCTAGAAGTCAGATGTACCATTGCAGATAAGTTAAAGTTATATAGCTCTTTGGGACAGCAGTGGAAGTTAAATCTGGCAGTGTTCTCAGATTTCATATCTATATGGGGAACATCAGAAAAGTATCTCTTCACCACTTGGTGCATGTTTGCCATAGCTTTGAATGAAGATGCAGGATACCTTCTCAAGGATTTGAATGTGGTTTGCATTTTCTCGTTCTAAACATTATATTAAAAGCAAGAAAGAAAACAGTAAACATGATGCAGGTAACCTCATGCCGGCTAGGCTAGGAACAGGTTTCCCTTGTACTACAGTTGTATAGCAACTTATGCCAGTTTCTTCTTGGAAAGGATGTTTTGGCTTACAAACAGGCGGGTTCTTTCATCCTTCTTTACTCAGCTTGCTTTTGTCAATATGGCTGCTGCTATTTTAATTTCCAGTTGAGCTCTGTACTCTTCAGGTGTGGTTTGAGTCTAATGGGAAGCTTGGAAGCCAGCCACTAGAAACTATTAGTTGCTTTAATGTAAGTTGTTTCACAATGGTGTCGCCAAATGTTGCCACATGCATTTGGCTTTTGCAGACATTGCTTTCTTTGTCAATTGAGTTTGACCTTTTTTCTGGAAATGTGAACTTTGTGTTAAAAACATTTAGGGCTTTGTTTTAACCTGCCTTTATTTATTTATTTGTTTGTTTGTTTATTTATTTATTTATTTAGTTGCTTGTTTATTAACCAGGTAAATTCACTGGAAAGAATTAGCCCTTTACAGGGTTAAGTGAGTTGTTCAGAAAAATACAGTTTACAATTAGAAATTGAGGAAGTCAAAGCCAGGACTATAGGATGCAGTTAGATATCATATCTTGGGGTGGTATGTGTCTTTTTTTTCCTGCACCCATTTGGCGCATTTGTTCCTCCAACAAGATGAGACATGTCTGGCCCATTTCATTCTCCAATGGAAACAACAGTTGGGTGATAGGGAGCTGACCAGTGTGCAGAGCCTGTTTGATTGTCTTATCTCCCACCCCCTTGGCAGCCTGCGAGCTGGACTACAGCTGCCTCCTGATCAAGCTGTACACTCCTTGCAGTGAAGGCACACTAGGTTCTTCAAAGCACCCCCCCCCCACTTGCAGCGAAGGCACACTAGGTTCTTCAAGCCACCCCCCCCCCCCCGATGTGCAAGCAGGCATCATTCACTCACTTGTCATCGTCCCCTACCTGGTCCTGCCAGCATCCATGCTTCTAGTCAAACAGGGGTTGTCTGTGGTGTAGTAAGGGCTTTATCCCACTGTGCCACAGGGGTAGGTTTGCTTTGGCTTCTGTCTTCTGAGCCTATTGGTCAAATCTATTTTCTTCCAGCTGTAATAAAGAAGCATATGCCAACATTTTATGTCTAGATTAACAAGCAGACCTCTACATTTCTGGATAGCTGTTCATTTCACTGGTACAGAAAACACTGCTGGACAGAAGGAGTAACAAAGGCATAAGTCTTGTTTAGTGGTGTGATGCCCGTGCCCTGGCCCAGCAATCAAGAAGCCTCAATCCTCACCAATAACATCAGAGAGGGCATCTCATATGAGAGGAAAGGATAACGGGTACACACAGTAAAGTACAATTTCCCTTAAGTGCACACAGAGATCACAGTCAGTCTGGGGCTGGTTTCTCCCTTGCTTCCCAGATCCCCAATAAGACTCCTCAGTGGCACAGCTATAGGGTCGAGATCTCAGCCTAGCTGACACGCTAACCTCCAGTACCCTCTCTCTCCAACCAGTGCTTTGTGTCCCTGCCCAAGTAGCTGACACACACCCACACTTTGAGATAAGTATTTATGCAACTTATACTCCGGGGGTTAGTGGACTGCCGTTCTCTTTCAAGAAATCAACATGCTGTTGGCACAATAGACCCAGAAGTTAATATGAACATTAGCCAACTTATAACTTTCAAAGGATACCCCTCTGAAGAATATGAAGTGGTAACAGGAGATGGATATATGCTTTCCTTGAATAAAATTCCACATGGTGTGAAAAATCTTGGAAACAAAGTTATGATGAAATGTCTAAGAAGGACATGCCAGCAATGATAAACTTAATTGTACAGAAAACAGGACAAGAACAACTTTTCTATGTTGGCCATTCACAGGGCACTACAATAGTTCCAGCCCACATCTGATGAAGTTAAGAACAGAAAACGTGTGGTTTGAGCATTATGTGTTTTGGTGGATTTAATAAAAGTGATTTTTTTAAGTATTTTCATTTCCACACTGTGTGACTACACTGAGAATTAAGTAACTGAACAGTTTCTGCTGACTTGGAGCTTTATTGTACATCTCTGGGCTTCAGTTTTCTTTTGTGTTTATTTATACAACTTCACAGACACTCCTGGGAAAGGCTGACACAGATTCTCCATCTGTGCCCCTTTACCCAGACTATACGGTATTAATTCCTGCCACCACTAGCTAGTAATTATCAGCTACCCAAAGGCCCTTAAAAGGGTGTCCAATTATTACTGTGCAATATTATTATCCAATTGGTAATGTGACTAAACAGTCTTAAGGCTTATTAGAGTGGCCTTGTACAATAAACTCTATAAATATGCAATGTACTCTAGAGCTTAACTTGTCTCTACACAAACCAGCCACAGGTAGAAGGTTTTTTAAATATTTAATAATAAATAATTAAAACACAAGACAATACTACTACACCACAATGCTACTCAAGAGTTCAGAGGTCACACAGAAACTTAAAACAATACAGTAGGAAAGTTCTGATATAACAGAAAAACACTCTGTCTAATCTTTATAGTCCTAGCTATTTCCACAAGAAAACATACTTATAAGATAACTTACGTAAGACAACAGGCAGTGCTGAGGTTGGATATCAAGACAAAAATGCTCAATAATCTCTGGTTCTCACTGTTTAAATTGAAACTGCAGTTCTGCTAAAACATTACATCATTTGTTTACACTTTCCTGGTTCCCAGGCCACACTGAAACTGCATTTACATTCTTTTATACTTAGAGCAATAAAGGACATTCCATATGTAAATTCTGGTCATTAACTTTAGCCTTAAAACAATAGACAGAATGCTTACTCCAGACTCGTCTACTCAAAATTCTAACTTCAAAGGACATACAAAACATAATTTTAATTTCAAAGAACATTTGAAATGCTTGGTTTAGTTTTCCTTACAGCAGATGGCAATGTTGCTACAATCTTGAAGTTCACATTTTACAGTGTTTCTTTCATTTAAGAAACAAACCTGTATTTTATATTTATATTTACAAATGCCAGAATGTATCAAATTCTATTTGACTAGGCTGGCAGCCTTCACCCCTTCACTACCAGTCTTCACAAGTGGTACCACTCTAGTGTGTCATACCTACTGCAAAAGCCTTTTAGAATTCTGGTGGTATGGTGAATATTCACATAACTAATTGCCTTCCTAGAATAACATTTTTAATTTTCTTCACATGTCAGCAGCATTCTGAAAAGATGTTTACTCAGCTTCTCTTCCTATTCCTCACTGTTCTTAGTTGCTATCTGTATTTCTGTAGATTCCTGTGGGTTTCAAGTTGAACCTATTTATAGAGGTATGCAAAGCATTTTGAAACAGAAAAGTCATTGCTTTGGTATATCATTTTCACCTCCTACTTCTGAAAGATGTTGAGCAATGATGCCCAAAGTGTGAACTTCAGACCACTTCTAAACTCTACTTTTAAGCAGTTATTTTGTACAGCATTTGTTTTGCACTGGTCAGTGCAATATATAATACTGTTACCTCCCACCTCTTCGTATTTCACTTTGTTTCCTAATATGGTACTATCTTTGAAAGTCTGCATGATTTCCATGTGAATGGGTAGATTTTTATTGCTGGGTGCTGCACCTAGGATTACAGGATCATAAGAGGTTAATAGGCTAATGGCCCTGGGGCCCTTACAAGCCTAGCCAAGAGTTTATCCCCAGAAAGGAAATCTCAGTCAGCACCTGTCACCCATGTCAGTGAGGGACACAGGTGGAACCCCCTGGGGAAAAAATTGTGGTTTCCCATCCACTCATCAAGGTTGCACTTGAAAAAGGTCAGCGAGGTGCTCTGAAGTGTATTGGAAGTCTATTCCAGTGAGAGTGCAGTCTCTGGGAGACCAACCTAGTCTCTCCAGCAGGTTTTCTTCCCATGCTGTAGGTGAAATGGTGATGCTACATAATGGTCATAGATGTGTGCCTTGTAGGAATGAGTGCATCCTGTGACAAATTAGCATTATGTCCAGGACTGGTATCTCTGCCTTGTGCCTACTCAGTGCTGGTATGTACTGTAGCTCCCTGTCAGCCTTGAACTGGATGAAACAGGTAATCAGTAAATGAGTCAATGAATGCATTTTTTTTTGAGGCTGATGTGTTCTTTCATCATTAATTTACCTTTTATATATTTTTTATTTTTGTGAAACAGTATTCCTGTTGGTGTAGTGTCATCAATTTTATTATGATACACAATAGTGGTAATGCTCTAACTTAGTGATTATTATTACTGTTTTCTTTTTTTTAAGCTGGCTTTAATAGTTGCACAACACAGGGATCGATCAAATAGTCTGTCTGGCATCAAACTAACAGCACTGGAAGAAGGCCTCAAGAAAATTTACTTTGCTGCCAAGAAGAGGAATGGTATGTACCTCTTCTAACAGTACACTTCCTTCATGCTTCTAATAAAGTTGTGTGAGAATGTTTCTTATGTATGCTCCTAAATATTTATATTTTGCTAATAATAAGAAAAAGCTGCTATGTGAGGGAGTTCTCCTCAGTAGGTACTAACTAGCTATCCACCAGCCCCTGTATCTAAATCACCTGTTCAGCCAATGGCTGCTGTTGGGAGTTCCCTATAAGATAGGCATGCATACACACACACACACACACACACACACACACACACACACACACACACATAATATATGTTTGTGTATGTTCTGAAATAGCGCCATGATGGGTATAAAGTAGCTAAGAAATATAGTCTCTGACATTGCCCACCAACCTTATTGTATACTTTTCTTTCCTGTATCATAATCTACCACACGCCCTAATGATGTTTACATTACTAGTTCACCTTATTTATTCCTTGATTCATGAGGATTGGAGTCTGTGTCTGCACATACCTCTTCTTAGTATCTGGCAGTGTTCCATGCCTTTAAGGCTTTGCAGACCTGGACCTTTCCTTTTCCTGTCAGACATCTAGGCTATGGTAAGGTATGATAACAAACAGGGCAGTGCATGCTTATATCACCTGCTCAGAGAGGTGATGTCTTTCTTGCAATGAGCCTTGGAGTGTGGTATCACCTAGACAGTTGTTTACATCTTGGGTGTAGTAAATATGCAGACATCTCTGTAAGCCACAGCTCCAGTCCTGTTCTAGAACTGAGGTTTCTGGAATCATCTTTTAGTTCAAATCATTAGGTAGGGTGCAACCTGGATATCACCCTGTTTCATGACACTAGAAAACATGGTCTTCAGCCTAGTCTGATCAGTTTAGCAGGTAAGATGGTGTTAATGATGGATGCATTGTATTTCCCATAATAGCGAATATGCTTATATGCTTTTCTTTTGTTATCTTTGATTGCATGCCCTATCATAAAATTCAGAGAACAAAGACCAAGAATTATCTTTGTTTGGCCCTTTGCTGCCAAGAAGCCCAGGGTTGTAGGCTGTCATATTCTTAACAGTACAGAAGACCTATATAAAATGTTCTAAGGAAGTTTCTGTCAGATGGGACAACAGCCAGCTCTGCTTCATGGCTGCATGTTCATTTAGAACTTTTGCTTCTGATGAACCTGCTAGCTGAATTCTTGGCGGTAATCTCCATCATCAGAAAGCCTTTTGCACATCAGGATCAATCTGCTAAGTGAAGGAGTTCTCTGCCTGACTGGATAGATACCTTATTCACCGTCAGTCAGTCTGCATGTGGTCCTGCTTTACCTCAGGCACCTGTATGACTTAGGTCACAGTTATTCAGTGATGGTTATGCAAAGTTCTGACATTGCTGAACATCATGACTTGTAGAAGATGGAATTGAAGTTCAGCACTTCCTTAGAACACTACCTAGGTCCTGAATTTCATGACTGAATGGCTTGTCTTACCCTGTTTGATTCAGCTATTTTGGTAAATGCAACATCTGTGCTTTTCATACTTTGAAAATGCCCTCTTAGCGGTCATTACCTTAAGTTGCCAGATGTCCGAACTGCAGGCTGTTATCTTTGGGAACCCCATCTGGTCTTTTGCAGTAATGCGGCATCACTTCAGACTTTTCACACTTTTTCATGAAAGTGTTTTTGGTATTGTCATTAAACCTTTCCATTCGTAACTAGTGTAAAATGGTCTTGATGAAGATAGTCTAGGGTTATTGCACAAACACTGCAGTCATATGTGCATTTTTTTTCATAGTGTATCCTTGGATAGATGGTATCATAACTGCAGCTTCATGGGCCACATATTTACTGGTGCAGAGAGGGCATTTACCAAACAGACCAGTCTGTGTTTAGCAGAGTCACACTTCACTCTCTCATGGCTTGATAAAAAAAGGTATAGTAGTTTCATGCCCTTTACCTAAAAGTATATGGCTTTTCATTTGGCTTCAGATAGTTGACCTATAAGCACAATAAGTGTCCAGTCCTCTGCCTTTACTGTGTTATGTGCACCAGAAGCAGCAGAGTAAGTTATGTGCACCAGAAGCAGCAGGGTAAGTTATGTGCACCAGAAGCAGCAGAGTAAGTTATGTGCACCAGAACCAGCAGGGTAAGTTATGTGCACCAGAAGCAGCAGAGTAAGTTACGTGCAGGAGAAGCAGCAGAGTAAGTTACATGCAGCAGGGTAAGTTACATGCAGCAGAAGCAGCAGGATAAGTTACGTGCAGCAGAGTAGGTTATGTGTACCAGAAGGAGCAGAGTAAGTTACGTGCAGCAGAAGCAGCAGAGTAAGTTATGTGCAGCAGAAGCAGCAGAGTAAGTTATGTGCAGCAGAAGCAGCAGGGTAAGTTATGTGCAGCAGAAGCAGCAGGGTAAGTTATGTGCAGCTGAAGCAACAGGGTAAGTTATGTGCAGCAGAAGCAGCAGGGTAATTTATGTGCAGCAGAAGCAGCAGAGTAAGTTATGTGCACCAGAAGGAGCAGAGTAAGTTACGTGCAGCAGAAACAGCAGAGTAAGTTATGTGCAGCAGAAGCAGCATAGTACGTTATCTGCAGCAGAAGCAGCAGGGTAAGTTACGTGCAACAGAAACAGCAGAGAAAGTTACGTGCACCAGAAGCAGCAGAGTAAGTTACGTGCAGCAGAAGCAGCAGAGTAAGTTACGTGCAGCAGAAGCAGTAGAGTAAGTTACGTGCAGCAGAAGGAGCAGAGTAAGTTACGTGCAGCAGAAGGAACAAAGAGTGTGTTACATGCAGCAGAGTAAATTATGTGCAGGAGAAGCAGCAGAGTAAATTTAGCAGTGTAAATCAGGGTAGGCTCTTATGGCATTTGGCAGTTCCACATCATTATTTCTGAAAGGTTCTGCCTTCTGTTTACAGGGGCCTTTCTTGTTGGTTGTGTGTGTGTGTGTGTGTGTGTGTGTGTGTGTGTGTGTGTGTGTGTGTGTGTGTGTGTGTGTGTGTGTGTGTGTGTGTGTGTGTGTGTAAGCATACCACACTTTTGGGGGAGGACAGCAGTCTTTATGCCTAAGCTTCTTTCTGCATTATTGCCTGCTTGATGAAGAAAAGAGCTGGGAGAAAGTGTAAAAATTTTCTCTGCATTTCCATTAACCCACACGCGTGACCTCAACCTGGTCTGTGACTTCTATAGGTTTTGTTGGCAGAACATATTTGTGTCCCAGACACTCCCCTTCTCTGGAATAGACTCCCTCTCCATGTCAAGCAGAGTACCTCATTAACCCTTTTTAAGCACAACCTGAATAACTGAATGGGGAACAGAAAATACACACCTCGGATTCCACCTGTGTCCCTGCTGGACAGGGGCATCCGTTGCTGACTTGTCGGAACATGATGGGCTAAATTCTTGGCTATGCTTGTAAGGGCTTCAGGGCCAATTGCCTAGTAACTTCCTATGACCCTGATACTGTTGCCTGAAATCTACTGACATAGCAGGTTCGACTAGGTAACTGCTGAAGCATTACTCATCAGCTGCTTTCAGTAAGCACTAGTCTATACTGTATGACCTCTGCTGCAGAAGACTTTGTTGAATGTAACAAAATTAATTGGGCTTGTGTAATATAATAAACAAGGATATAGGGAATCTCCAAATTCTGGATCCCACACAGTTTGGTTTTGTGAAGGGTAGATCATGCCTGCTCAACTTGGTCAACTTCTTTGAATCAGTCACCAGAGCTGTGGATGAAGGCAAGGTGGTTCATACAGCCTACCTTGATCTGACCAAGGCCTTTGACACCATTCCCTACTCAGGAATCATAGAAAAGCTCACTAAGCTAGGCATCAACCCCTATATCACTGGGTGGGTTGCAAACTGGCTCACAGGTAGAACCCACAGTGTGAAAGCAGCTGACTCCAAGTCAGACTGCCGATCAGTCACGAGTGGAGTCCCACAGGGTTCGGTCCTGGGTACTCTCCTGTTTGGTATCCACTTCTCTGAAGTCCAGGCCAACATGAAGGGACTCTGGCTGACAAAGTTCGCAGATGATTGCAAGTTGGGAGCTATTATTAACTCCCCAAGTGATGTTGACATCCTACAGAAAGGCCTCACTGAGACCGGCAACTGGTGTCAGAACCATGGCCTTAAGCTCAGTGCCAAAAAATGTCATCATCCCCTTTGGAAAAAACTCAATTCCCATGAACTACCACATCGATGGTTGTCCACCGAACACAGAAGGCGTTATAAGAGATCTGGGAATACAGGTTGACAGTAACCTCTCTTTTGACCACCACATCGCCATTGTGGTCAGAAAGTCCTTCTATGTGGCACATCTGATTACTAAGGGTTTTGCATCCAGGAAGAAAGAGGTCATTGTCTCCCTCTACTCTTCCCTCATTAGGCCAATCGTTGAGTACAATGCCCCATTTGGCATGTACCTAACTAAACACCTGCAATAACTGGAGAAGTCGCAAAGGTACTTCACAAAGAGGATCCTAGGCCTTAAACATTTGTCTTATATGGACAGACTAAAAAAACTCCAACTATTCTCTGTCTCATGTCGCCTACTTAGAGGTGATCTGTGCTTGACTTACAAAGCCATGTCTGGCCCAGCTCTGTTAGAAATGTTACATCTAAAGAAATCCCAATATCTCCACACCACTTGCTCCAGAGACCTCAACCTCATTACCACAATCAACAGAACATGCTGGAGGGGCAGGTTCATAACCCAGAGACTGCCCATGCTATGGAATAGACTTCCCATACACGTAAAGCAGAGTACCTCACTGGCCCCTTTCAAGAGAAATCTTGATGAGTGGATGGGAAATAGAAAATTCACCCCAGGACTCACACCAGTGGCTTTACTCGACAAAGGAACTGGGAACTAAGGTCGGGTGGCACGATGCCAGGGTAATCCTATGGGCTAGGCTTGTAAAGGCTCCATGGCCATTATCTTAGTACACACTTATGAACCTGTAATGTTTGTTTGTATACTTCTAGGTTTTTAACTGCTTTATTGCTTAACTGAACATACTCATGTATTGATTTACCATAATGAACTGTATATAAACAGGGTTTTAATGCAGACGCATATGTGGTTCAACCAGCACCCTGGGGTGGTATTGTGAACAGCGTCCAACTCCTTCCCCAAAGCCAATGCATACATTGTAAACAGTTGGTGTATTACAGTTAGATCTGTGCCCCCCCCCCCAGCTCTTCCTTTGGCACACCAACCAGGTTGGCCAGATACATGGCACACTGCCCCCCCACCACCATTCCGGTCGCATTTCTGTGATCTTCCCCCAACCCTACCACAACATAATTTCTTTTGAAATGTAGCAAACTGTTTGCTGCATTGTAGCAAGCAGTTGGGGTCTATATTATCTTATTGAAGAGCCATTACAGTGAATGCCTCTTCACTGACCCCTAAAGAACGAACCACCAGTTACACGAACATCCGATTCAGCGATTTTTTTTTTTTTCCCCTAGGAAAAAACCTCACTGATCTGTCCAGAAATGAAACATCACTACAAACACATAAAAGTGGGGGGCTTTGCCCCCCCACCTCCCTAACTAAATATACACTACAGTGGAGAAAGGGGCAAATTCATGCTGATGGCCAATTCGTTTTTTTTTTCCTAGGTAAAAAATCATTGAATCGGCCGTTCATGTAACTGGCAGTTCATTCTTTAGGGGTCAATGAAGAGGCATTCGCTGTAATGCCTCTTTGATAAGATAATATAGACACAGCAGTTGCTACAGTTTAGAGCACACACGGAGCGCTACAGCACTCAGGTTTGACCACGTATGCAGTAATGGCTTTTAAAAGCCAGAATTTCATTACAGAAAGCTCAAGATCGGCTAGTCACAATGCCCAGCACATTGCACCTGGGCATTTGCCCCTCTCACCCCACCGTAGCTACGCTACTTCTGCTTTGTAATCCCTAGAAGGCATTCTTCTGTGGTTATCAAAGTGAATTTATTAAAGTGCATTTTTCCAGTGACTTGTAATTTTGCTAGATTTTTCACAAAGTCATCGTAAAAGACCTGCTGTTTTGCTGAGAGGTGATTACCTCCAGTGCCCCACATCCCCCTACTGCTTTATCAGAATATTCCATTACTTTGTCATCCATTCCCAGCAGGAAGCCCTGCTCACTGCTTTGGAGAATGCTTTGACTTTCATAAGGAGACTGATTTCCACCCCACCTCCTTAACTCACCCAGACATCTGTTTTATATTTAAAAAAATCAGATTGAGTGCTGTCATTTTGTAATGAAAAAAATTGAATTTTTTTCTGTATCTTAATAGTATATGTTTGAACTGATGGAAAATTATGGTGGGGGCACCATTACCAGTAAACCAAAACATTCATTTCTAAATACATTTTTCAAGACCAGCATATAGCATGTGTTAAATTGTAGTATGGAAAAAAAGATGTGAATGGTTAAAAACAATACTTAAAGAAAACCTAAGTGAAAATAGTGCAACTGTTTTCCAAGCATCTATTTTGCATGGTTTAGCAATACTTTTTTTCTTTTTGTTCATAAAAAGGAATATGACATTTGTTTACCCATATATTTTTTTTGTTTCACTTTATCAGCCAGTGTCCATCTGCCTCGCATTGGCCATGCTACCAAAAATTTTAACTGGTATGGAACTGAAAGGTTAATCCGCAAATACCTGGCAGCAAGGAAGATCCCAACCTACATGTATCCTTTAAACAATCTCAGTGTTATTTTGTATGCCACTGCTCATTTAACTCAGCAACACACTTTGCAGGGTTTAAATGGAATACGTTACCTCAGATATTCTAAGTATGTGATGCTTCGTGCCCCATCATTGCTACTTTTGTCATGGAGCATGTTAACTGACGTATGATGACATTTTTTCCCCATTTTCATGCTATGTTTTTTTTTCCCTCTTGCCCCCTCCTTATCTTAATTTTTTGTAATATAATATAATATTGCAACAGTTTTGAGTTGTATTTCAATTTTCTTGCACTTCATCAGATTTAAATTTTGGATACTATGCCTTATAAGTAAAGTAATTTTCAAATCTGGTTTACCTGGCCTGTGGTGTGTAGCATCTTAGAGGGCATACTCATTTTGTTGATTGACACACATGGGAATTCAGAAAGAACCCCAGTACTCGCAGTAAGGGCTATGATAGAAAGGCCCTGTTTCCATGCAGAGATTTGTGATTCAGAGACACATAAGCTGTAACGAGAAAAGACTTCATTGTCAGCTAATTTGCATGCCTTTGAATCTCTTTTTTAACTCCAGTGAGTGCCGATCAGCACTTTCTTGTGGTAGTTAATACTGTCAGCCCATGCACTGTGTTGGCACAGACATCCCCCTTCACTCCTTGCACACCACATACCCCATACCTGCCCCTGAGTTGTCAGACCATTCCCAAAGTCTTCTTTTTTCTTGTCCTCGTAAGTCACGCCTGATTACAATCAGTCTTTAATACTAGACTTTTAAGTTTCAGACTTCATATCCTTCAATAAAACATGTTAATGAAAAAGCTGTTATTCTAGTGGCTTTCAAAGTTTATAAGAATAATAATAATGATTATGTGATTTCTGTCCCCCATTAGTTTTGGCTTTGTCTAGATTTCTCACTTTGAGGTTGAGAGTTATGCTTGTGTGTGTCCTATCCCTCTCCCTCGTAACTCACAAACTGTTGCAAGCATTGAATGCCCTTTGCTGCACTAACTTATCTGTTAGTGAAGTAGTTAGTGCTGCCTTCTTCTATTTTGTATATTGTGATTTGTTTTCTTTACACTGTGATTTACTCGTATTCTGCTTTTAATTGCATATTAAAGCTAAGAAAGAGACCACAGCTGTGTTTCTTGTGAGTCACACAGAAATTAGAACAGTTCAATTAAGGAGCGACACAGAAGACAGAATAGGTCAGTTTACGTTAATTATCTGTGAACTGAAGGTGGAACTAGGAACGAAACATTCTATTTAAGGGGTAAAATGAAATATTTCAAAGCTTTACTGGAAAAGCTCACCCAGACTCCACCACAACTTGCTGTGAGGGAAAGGTTAGCTTGCTTTTGCTTTCTTGTATTTTGTATTACTTTATTGCCTTCTTCTACTTTGTATGTTGTGATTTGTTTTCTTTACACTGTGTTTTACTTGTATTCTCCTTTTAACTGCATATTAAAACTAGGAAACAGACCTCGGCTGTGTTTCTTGTGAGTTACAGAAATTTTCTTTTTTTAAAGTCAACTGAATTTCTAGTTGCTTGCTCCTTATGTTAATTTTACCACATATCTCCTTCCCTCTCCCCTTTCATTGGCTGTTGTGAGTAAGCACAAAATTATAATTTTTTGAAATCACTCCCCTTCAAGTATTTAAATTTATTGGCCATCTCACTATGTTCCTTAGAACCAGAATACAAAGTGCCCATCCCCTTTCAATCCATCTTGCTGTGTTAAAATTAGTGGCTCAACACCTAGATACCTAAAGCTTAAGTTACCACCTCTTTCTTATCTAATTGCTTAGTGCACACTGCAGTGCCTAGAATGTTAAACCATTTTTCCATCTTAGCTTTAAAATCTGCAGCATCTATTACAAAACCACCAGGTATCGGAGAGCCCACATTCTGCCTCTCAATAGTCATCTTGGGATTAGTGCTTCTGTTTTCTCATGGTGGGAGAAGGAGTGTAGGGACATTATTTCCTGGAGACTGCTGATCACCAGAAAGCCTAATAACTGCTTCATAAGTGGCAGCTAGAAATTTGTGCTTATATTCTGCTCGTGGTGAGATAAGGAGCAACGTTCATTGATTCCTGACTGTTTCTGGTTTGGCAGTGAGTGTCTGTGCTTTGACGTTCCTAAATGGTCTGGTTGCTATTCAAGGCATCTACCAGGAAAAGGCTACAACAAGCCTACAGACCCTTGCATTATTTGGGACAAGACTGTGGATCACTAAATGGGCTGAGGCCTGCACCTGTCACACACAATTCAAAGCAGATGTATAGACCCACATATGCTGAGGCACTTGAATGTAACCTTCCTAAACCCCAAAGACCTCCTAGATGAAGTACACATAACAACTACCCTCAGAAGCCCTGAATGCACTGTTTCAAACAACACCCACATCTGAGAACACTGCTGCCTATGTAGAACTGTTCATAGATACCTTATATAAGCAATGCATGTTAATAGCTGCATAGAGGCAGCTATACCCACCAGGAAGAAGTACAGAATTAACTCAAAAAAACAAGCCACCCCAGTGGAATCATGAAATCAGTAGGTTGTATAACAGAAGGAAGAAAATCTTGGCAAAAATTAGGAGGTGCAGCACCCAGCAGGATAAAAGCACTCTCATCAAACTAAACAGCTCAGAGGACAAATAAAGTCTACCAAAGCCACATTTCATGTAAATGTGGCCCCCGAGGCCAAGGACAGACACAAGACATTCTCTAGCTTTGTCCGCAACCTCAAAGGCAATGCACAGTTGTGTGCAGAGCTCATTGTAATTGGAGCCGGTTTCACTTCATAATCTCTAAATGCTGAAATCTCGAATTTCAGCATTTCGAGACCATAAGGCTGAAACAGTACAAAACCGAAACTTCACAAACCCAAACACACAGCATACACCATACACAAACCACAACACCCACACCACAAAACAAACACAAAAACCCCACCAAACACGCAAATACCTACACTACACAAAAATAGGGGGGCAAGCCCCCCTGCACCTCCCACACCCCCTATTTATATATACTCACTCCAAGATCGCACAAACAGTAACTGACAGAACACTCACACCCAGACATTCCACAGTTCTTCACACGCACGCAGACACACACACACACACACCCACCCAACAATTACACACACATACATTAACCTACCTACCCTAACCAACATATGCAACTTAAAAACAATCTAACACACACTCAAACTCCCACCCAAAACTCTTAAAAAACAGTCACTTACCTTACACTCCAAGCAAATCCATACACCACATCAAACTACATCCAACATAAACACCTCATGTCACGTAATGTAAATCCATAACTGCGAATTTGAGATATTCGAATTTGCAATTATGCACTTTCCACATTTTAAAATTCGACTTTATAGTCTCGAAATGCAGCAATTCGAGATTTCAGCATTTCGAGATTATAAATTGAAACCTTGGAGCCACATATACTACACCCAGTGACTACAGTGTCTTGTATAGAGAGAGACACAGTCATAAAATATCTGGATTTCCAGACAGAAATGAGGGCAATGTAGAAGAAAGATACCCAGACAATTCCAATAGTAGTAAGAGCAACAGCTCTTATAAAAAAGAATCTGCAGTCATATTTAGATATGTTACTGATACTTGTAACTCCATACGAATTGTAGAAGGATTCATTGCTGGGCAAATTTAGGGTGCTGCGAAGAACACTTCTGGTTGACATAAAAGATTGAAACAATACTAATTTCATGAACTTTAATCATACTTTGACTTAGGAAAGGGGTCTATTCCCATCATGGTATTAAAAACCCAAAAGATTTGGAGAAATTAAAAAAGCCAGAAGATGTAGACAACCTACTGGCCGACAAATTCAGCTCCAACTTTTACACATCCCTCTCCCTCAACCTTCCTTCAGGAAATACCGTTGAATACAACTCTCCCTGCTATCAATAGGGAACAGGTCCTTAATGCTCTCTCTAAGGAGAAGAACATTGCATTAGTAGGCCCAGACAGTAGCCCAAGTTGCCTTATAAATAGCATGAAACATGACCTATCAGGCCATGCTATGTAATTGTAGCCTCCAAACAGGCTTCATGCCTCATGAATGGAGAACAGCAACAGTTGCACAAAGGTGGGCCATCTACAGACCGATTAGTGTCACTAGTCTTATATACAAAGCCATGGAAAGAATTATCACAGAAATGATCAATAATGATATAGTACCTCCAGACACTGGACCTCTCCCAATTTGGTTTCATCAAGGTCAGGTCATGTCTACTCATTCTGCTGGACTTCTTTAAGAAGGTCACCAAAGTAATGAATGAGGGCAGAATGCTTCACACTGCCTACCTTGACCTGACCAAGGCATTTCACACAATACCCCACTTGGGTATTGTTGACAAACTCAAGAGGTTATGTACAAACCTGTTAGTCATCCGATGGATGGAGTCCACCTCTACAAAAGGCCAGTCACAAGTGGGTCCCTCAGGGATAGGTCCTTGGACCACTCCTTTTTGGCATTTACTTCTCTTAAGTCAAGGCCAATGTCAGGGGTCTCTGTCTGACTAAATTTGCAGATAATTGCAAATTAGGAGCTGCCATTGAATCCTACACCAACACAAATGTTCTCTAGGAAGGGCTGACACAGACAAACAAATGGTGTCAGAACCATGAGCTAAAACTAAAAATGCCAATAAATGCATAATAGTATCCTTTGGGAAGTCATCTACCCCCCTGGTAACCATCATATTGACAACACACTCCATAGAGTTGACTCAGTAGTCAGGGACTTAAGGACAGACGTAGACAGTAATCTAGCCTTTGACCATCAAATGTCTACAGTAGTGAGGAAATCATTCTATGTTGTGCAACTTATAAACAAAGATATGGCTTCTAGGTTCAAGGAAGTCATTCTACTGAATTTGTAGTTCATCAGACCTATCATTGAGTACAATGCTCCCTTTGGTATGTACCTAACCAAGCATATCCAACAAATGGAATATCCACAGCGGGTTCTCACTAAAAGAATACAAATAAGTAAAATGTCTGATGTAGACTGGTTCAAGGCCCTATCACTGTATTCTGTCTCCTACAGGCTGTTGAGGGGAGATTTATGTCTGGCATACAGGGCAGTGTCAGACCCCACTCTGATGGACCTCCTGCTTATCCACAAAACAAACAGCACCAGATTTACCCATTCTAAAGACTTAAACCTTCCCTGTAGTATAAATAGGACATGCTGGAGAGACAGATATGTATCCCAGAGACTACCCCATTTCTGGAATAGGCTCCCCATCCATGTGAAGCAGAGTTTCTCCCTAACCCATTCCAAGTGTAACTTGGACAGTTAGATGGGGGACAGGAAATCCATCCCTGGCTTGACACTTTTGTCTCTAATGGACACAGGCAACCTGTAAATGGTTCATCTCCCAGGCCCCTGCTTTTTAATGTTTCAACTCACAAACCCCTGCTTACACTTATCAAGGGTACCAGAAGTTGTCAGAGATTTGAGATGCATAGCTAGGTTTAAAAAGGCCCTTGTGGTCTTTATCCTAGTAAACACATGAACCTGATGTGGTGCAGGGTTTGAAGCCTTTTTTCATTGATTTGTGGCTTTTACCAATCCACTTGCTTTTAGAAAAGTGCCTTTAAGGCATACTATGTGGAGTGTCTCTGGTGTCTAGTCATTAATGATCTCCTGAGTACCATTAAGGCATGATGATTTATCTTTATCCCTGATGTCTAGTGCTCCCTGCTGACCCATGTTATGTATAAGGCCTGAAATTAGATGATGATAATAAGGTTATTCCTGGTGTCTAGTGCCCCCAACCTATGTTATGTGTAAGGGTCATTAAGTTATGTGATGAAATAAGGTGTTGCTGGTGGCAAGTGTTCACCCCAACAAAATGTTATAGCATTAGTCTAGGGCATGGCTGTTCAACTGGCAGCCCACAGGCCACAATCTGGTATGCCAGTGCCTTTTCTATGACCTGCCAAAGCTTCAGCAGGGGGTAAAACTTTGCAGTTAACTGGTCCTGTCCCTTTAAAAGTGAGTTCAGGACCAGTTAACCGCATGTTGAGTTTTATGTCTGCATGTAAGCTGTGCTTGTCTATAGTGCAGACTCGGGACGGTTCACACTCATTTTGTTGGTGATTTCTAGTGGCTTTTGATGTTGTTGGTTTTCTTGGTTTGGTGGACATTTTCTTCTTTTACCAGAGTCTGCAGGTGTTAAGCATTAAGGTAGGTTTTCTGTATGTATGAATGTATGTACTAGGTAATGCAGGTATGTATGTATGTATGCGTGTTTGTGCTTGTATGCGGGCAGTGACTGTAGGAGTGATGATAGCATGTGTGAATGAGGTGAGAAAGGAGAACTACTGAGTATGTGTGTTAGTATGGGTGTAATGCTGGTGTGCGAGTTTGGACAGACTGCTGAAGGGATCATTGGGTAAACATTTCATTTTGATGTCAGTAAAGGACTGGGGGACATGTTTCATTTTGATATACATGAAATTTGTGCATACATGGACAGACTACTGAAGAATTTATTGGTTAAAATGTTTCATTTTGATAGCAGTGAAGTGTTTATGCATATATGGACAGAATACTGAAGGGGTCTTGTGCATACATGGACAGACTACTGAAAGGGTCTTGTGCATATATGGACAAACTACTGAAGGAGTCATTGGGGGAAATGTTTCATTTTGATGTTAGTGAAGTGTATTTGCATACACGGACAGAATACTGACTGTGTCGTTTGGAGAAACATTACATTCTGATTTCTGTGAAATACTTGTGCATACATGGTCAGACTATTGAGGGGGTCTTGGGGTAAATGTTACATTTTTATGCCAGTGAAGTGCTTCTGCATACATGGGACAGACTACTGAAGGGGTCATTGGGGGAAATGTTACATTTTGATGTCAGTGAAGTTTAATTCTGACTTGGTTTGCAATTCTTGGGCAAATGTTGCAGTTGCTGTTACAAATTCTTCAATGCATTTATGGTGCTGTTCAGGTGTTCTACCTGCAGGTAGCATGCATTTCTGGGGTTTATGCTAGAATTGCTGTGCATAACAAATTGGTTGAGGGAGGGCTGTTTGAGTGAAATTTGTTTTTCTCTGCAACTTTGACACCCATCAGTTCTTTTTTCCGCTTGCACTGATCAGTTTTTTTCCCCGCTTACATTAATGTGCATTTTTTCCCACTTGCGGTGATGTTCAGATATCCATCCATATCACTGTTGCAGTATTCGTTACCTAAAGGATCTGCTACCAAAAGGTACCCCAACACCTGGACAGTATACCAAAGGCTTCAGTATTGATTGGCACCTTGCATCACATGTATGCTCCCTGCAGAAGGCTTAGGGAGTAAAGGTGACGTACAGATGCGCACACACTGAACTTCTTTGCTGCCGGTCCAAACACTGTCATTGAAGGACGGTCTGAACACCCTTTTGCTGTGCTGGGTACAAAGCTGCATTTCAGATAAGTGCCCCATTGGGGTTTCTTCTTATCTTTCTTTTTTAGTGCTTTTTTTTTCATGTCATCCAGAAAATGTCAGTGTAGGAGGCAGATTCCTCATAAACGCCATCATGACTAGTGTCTTTTTTGTTTGGATGCTTCCCACGACTATACACAGTGTTCTATCTGCCAGGCTTTTGCCCATAAGACCCTACATAGTTGTCTCTCCTCTTTATCTATTTTCATTGAAAACCAACATGTTAAGCTGTTAGCTGAAGATGCAATGGTGGAGTCTTCCTGTCCTGAGAGTCAGCTGTCTACCAAGAAAAAGGCCAGAGGATCATCCAGTGGTTGCCTCAGATTCTTCTTCCACAACCCCATCAGAGGCCAGCATGGAACCAACTTCTTGCACATCCTTAGAGGCTTTACAAACGTCTGCTTCTGACATTGAGGGGGAACCTCAGCTGATTATGTCCAAGGGACCAAGGGGGATTCCGTAGATATTAGGGAGGAGATCCCTACTATGCTTATCGAATGTCACCAGGGTTCTGACCCTCCAAGGGTGTTTCATGTAGACATCCCACAGAAAAATAAACTGAAAACCAAGTATATTTCCCCTGTAATTAAGGACCCCAAACATGAATGGTAGGATTTTACTCAATGGTTATTTAATGTGTTAATGGCTTTAAAGCCTCCTCAAGAGATGTCTATGTCTGCCCTTCCCTGGTCTTCCACTTCTCTTAAAAGACCCATGGGATTAGACTTTTCAGAGGAGGATCTGGATTCTGGGAAATAATCCCTGGCTTACTCTTCTCAAATCCCTTCCCCTTGGACTGTGGTTCTCAGTAAGAGGATTAGATTAGTCAGATTCCCCTTTGGAGTAAATCTCCTTTGGGGATACTGTTGCCCACATGATAGAATTTTTAAGTGGGATTGTTCTCAAGTTCGTGGTATTCTGAAAAGGTATTATGAGCTCCTCCTCATGGATTATCCTAAGTATTTGGCTGTTCCCCCTGTTCTAGCTGTCCTCCTGGATACCTTTTCAGCAGCTGCTGTGGCCCCTGATTCACAGCCCCTGCTCCCAAGAAACCTGATAGATTTTACAAGGTACCTGACAAATGTAAATTTCGTTATAAGTGCCCCTCTGCTGATACTTCTGTAATGTCTGTCTCTTCTGACAAGTCCTCCAAGCTGTTGCCCTCTACCAAGTCGCTTTCTTCAGACAAGGATAGTAGGGCCATGGAGAGGCTGGGTTAAAAGATTTACACTGCTGCCACTTTATCCTTTCAGGTCACTGACTACCAGATAGATATGACAGGTATGTTTGGCCCTCCTTTTTCAGGTTTTCAAAGTGGTTTCTGACCCTCCTAACTCTGAGGGAAAGGCTTCTGCCCTTTCCATGTTGGGCTCTGTCGTATAAGGAGATACTGCCATCCCAGCTGTCGGGAATTTTGTAAGTAATTATATGTCATTTGTGAATATCAACATGATTTATATAAGATGTTTGTGTTACAAATGTATTAGAACTATATGTCATATAAGATGGTTTGTACAGACGTGTGCTGAAGAGGTATTTGACAAAGTGATGTTTGAATTGTATCCACAGTGTACCCTACTGGAATAGAACGGAAATATACATGCACTCTTGTAACAGTTTAAATGTATATTTTAACAGTGAAAACTAGAATACAGGAAGTTAGCTTCAGAAAAATAACTGAAATTAAATTACTTTATGGCTAGGCCATAAAAAGATGTCTTTCGGTTTCAGTGCAGCAAGGAGACACACTGTCTAAAATAAGGAGCTTTCTGTATTGTCTTTAAATGTGGAGGAATGTAAATTGTTTTATGACTTCCACCATCTGCCAAAAGATCTGAGGTCTATGTATTTTCCCCGGTAGATGCTAAATGGTACCAGCTGCCATCAACGGTTGTTTTGGGGCCTGGGAACTAGGCGTCAGATGACAAGAAATGATGTCATTCTGCAAGCTAGCTCAGTAATAATATTTGAGATTTTAATTTCAGAGGTCTCTGAGAAAGAGACTGTGTTCTGTCTTGGATCTGACAACATCAGGATCCACTCACCACATATGTCTTGCTCTGATGAAGTAACTTACTAGGGAACAGTATAATTCTGTTAGATAAGGTCAGGAATATAGCAAAGCTTAATGTAGATGTTTTTCTTTATTTATTTGAGACCATCCTGAAATGTTTTAAATATTTCCTGTCATTTTGAACTCTGAGGTAAATGTAATTATATACTGAGTATTTTATTGTTTTTTTATTATTTATTATTAAATATATTTAAGCCTTTCATTGTGAATTATCTTTATAGAGCTATTTACGTTCTGAGAGTACTTGGATATTTATTTGGTGACACTGTGGGCCACACCTAATAGCCTTGCTGTTGGTCAAACTACCATTTGTCTTAATAGTAACATCACACAGTAAGATTGGACACCCTTTGTTAAGGGCCTAAAGTAGCTAGCAAGGAGTGACTGGTGTTAGCGGAAACTCCTTATAGTCTGGGTAGAAGGGAGCTTGGCTAGTAAACCTGTGCCAGCCTTTCCCAGGTGTGTGTATATGTAAAGCAAACCTCAAAGAGTGTGTGTCAGCTACTTGGGCAGGGACATGAAACACTGGTTAGACAGATAGGGTGCTGGAGGTCTTGGCTTGGTCACTCAGCTGAGATCTCAACTCTATAGCTGTGCCAGTGGGGAGTCTTATTAGGGATCTGGAGAAAGGAGGAGAGACCAGCCCTAGACTGACTGATCTCTGTGTGCTTTTAAGGGAAATTGCACTTGATGCAGAGAGCTGCATCTGGAAGTACTGTGTGTGTACCTGTCATCCTCCCAGTGTACCCACTGGTGCCAGTGGTGAAGAGTGAGGCTCCTTGATTACCATTCCAGTGGTGATGCAGCATATTTTTTGCTTGGCAGTGGTGGTATATCCACATATTTGGATTCAGTGTTGTGGATATTGAACTCCTGTAGCCTGTAAACAGTGGTCACTAAAGAAAGTGTTTGTACTCTGTCAGCCACACAGTGAACACTTATCACAGTAGTTTTATTTACTTTTTTGTTAGTTTAGTCAGGGAGAGCAGGCAAGGATGTCGGCAGAGGAGTATGGAAAGCTGACAAAGGAACCAGTTGGCTGAGATTTGTCAAACCAAAAGACTGGGGCAGGCTAACCTGACTAAAGCAGAAATGATTGTAGTCTTAACCACAGCTGTATCACAGACCAGCAATCAGGGGGACAACCAGACTGGCCTTGTGGATGTACAACTGTCAGAAAATGGGCAGTTCAACTTTGCCTCAGAGGACTTAAAAATCTGTCTGGAGTTAAAGAGACTTGAACTGGAGGCCAAAAGGTTAGAACTAGAATCAGCAGAGAGACTGGCGTTTGAAAGCTGAAGAAGAGGAGAAAAAGATGGAATTAGAATCAGTAGAGAGACTGAGACATCTGGAAGTTGAAGAAAATGAGAGGCAGAGGCAACATAAAACAGAGATGCTGACTTTTCGCCAGGTTTATGGTGGTAATGGGGAAGGGAGTAACCGAACCCCAGAAGCAACTAATGTCAGTAAATTTCTTCCACAGTTTACAGTGGGTGATAATTTTGATAGTTTTATTCATATGTTTGAAAGGGTTTGTAAGCAGTATAATGTTGACCAAGGGCTCTTGGTACAGTTCCTGATCCCCTTACTCCATGGTAAAGCTGTAACTGCTGTTTCTAAATTGTCTGATACTGATTGCCTAAATTATAATACAGTTAAAAAATGTTTATTAGAGTGTTTTAAGTTAACACCTGAAGCTTATAGAAAAAGGTTTCCTGAGCATAGACGCAAGGCAGATGAAAGTGTGTGTGAATATATTGCTGAGTTAAGCACTTATTTTCATAGATGGGTGAATGAGTTTCGAGTTACCACTTTTGAAGAGCACAGACCTTTTGGTGAGGGAACAAGCCCTTAGCACTTTGCCTGAAGACATGAGAATCTGATAAGTAGATAGGGAATGTAATAACGCAGATGTGTTGGGAAAAAGACCTATACCTAGCAAGCAGTGCATCACTGCACAGGAAAGGGATACCCAGTCCTGCTCATGGGTCTAAGGGAACCCATGGTGGGTAGCCTATACCGCCTAAACAGAGTCCATCAGTAGCAGGGGAAGCCACTAGTTGAGGTACATGGCCAGGACCAAGGTTTAAATGCAACCAGTGAGGCCATGTACCATATAGATGTCCACAGAGGCAAGGTGGGGAACAAAATGTGGGAGAGCCAGTAAGTGGGAATGACAGAATGCCAGCAGTAAGTTGTCTGGAGACAACAAGGGTACCAAACTACCACAAGAGGTTGTATCCTATCTTAGTAGATGGGAAACAGGCCACTGCTAAGAGACACACAGCCTCTGACCTAACCATTGTGAAGCCTGCAATGGTTAAAGAGGAGCACTGCTTGCTTGGGCAGTCTACTCTAGTCAGAGCTTTAGGAGGGACCCCATTCCAAATACCTTTGGCTAGGGTTCACCTTGACTAGGAGGGTGGAAAGGGAAGCAAGCAGGTAGGTGTGATTGAGGATATCCGTGCAGATGTCCTGATGGGGAATGATTTTGATAATGCAGTACCTCATGTGCATGCAGTTACATGCAGTCAGGCTTGGAGACAAGCATGTGGGTCTGGTAGCCTGGAGGAGAACCAGACAGACTGCACACTTGAAGCCAGGACTGGTGAGGTGGTTACTTCAGAGAGGGAGCTACGCTGCAGTAGTGGGACTAAAGGTGAGCCACAGCTGCTGGTGGGTGCTGATGTTCCCTTGGACAGAGTAACTGCAAGGGTAAAGGTGAGTAGTAGTACCCAGGCTGACAGTGAGGCACCGCTCTCAGAAAATACCAGACTTCCTGTGGTAGGGGAGCTGGGAAGGGTTACAAAGAGAGAGCTGAGACAAGCTCAGCTGTAAGACCTACATTACAAGGCCTGAAGAAGGTAGCTAGTGAGGCACCTGATTGTCAAGGAAAACGGGAATATGTATACTGGGACAAAGGATTACTGTACAGAGAGTGGCCACCTGAAGTCGGGCTAGTGGGTGAGAGGATACAGCAGCTGGTAGTGCCCAGAGCCTACCATCTGGCACTTCTAGTCATAGCCCATGACATTCCCTTTGCAGGAAATTTGGGCATAAAGCATACCAAGAGATGCATTATGCAGAACTTTTATTGGCCTGGGATTTCCAGAGATGTAACAGGGTACTGCAGGACCTGTGAGCAGTGCCAAAAAGTAGGCAAGGCAGGACACAAGGGGAAAGTTCCATTGATGCCTTTGCCTGTGATTGAGGAGCCATTTCAGAGGGTAGCTATGGATATTGTGTGGCCTCTGAGTACCTCAAGTATCACAGGGAAGATGTATATCCTAGTGGTAGTAGATTATGCTACCAGGTACCCTGAGACGGTGGCTCTGTCCTCCATTGAGGCAGAAAAGATGACAAATGCTTTGTTAGAGATTTTTAGCAGGGTAGGTTTCCCAAAAGAAATACTGACTGACAGAGGTGCCAATTATATGTCAGACATGCTGGCTTGTCTGTGGGAGTGCTGTGGAGTGAAGCACCTAAAGACCACTCCCCAATTAATGGTCTAGTAGAGAGCTTAAACTCTATACTAAAGACCATGATACAGGCTTCTGTAGACCAGTTTAAGAGGGAGTGGGACAGATATCTGCCCCGTCTGTTTGCTTGCAGGGAGGTGTTGCAGGAGTCAACAGGTTTTTCACCCTTTGAGTTGCTGTATGGGCATAGGGTCAGGGGACCTCTAGATTTGATTTGTGATGAGTGGTAGGATGAGTGTGAATCCCAGAAGGAGTCTGTTGTGGCATAGGTCCTAAACCTCAGGACACAGCTCACGGAACTCATGGGCTTGGCCCAGGAGAACCTGGCAGAAGCCCAACAGCAGAAAAAAGGTCTGGTATGACAGAAATGCTTGAGCTAGAGAGTATGCTGTGGGGCAGCAGGTTATGGTTCTCATTCCTGTCAGACACAACAAGCTGCAGGCAGCTTGAGAGGGACCCTTCAAAGTGGTAAGAAAGGTCAGTGATTTTAACTGCATTGTAGAACTGCTAGGCAGGAGCCAGGGGCACAAATTGTGCCAAGTTAATACCCTGAAATCTTACTATGATAGGGAGGCCTGGTGCCAAATATTTCCAGTAGAAGGCAAGAGGAGTCTGAGGGGGATATATGGCTACAGGGTGCCAGCCAGCAAAATCCCAAATTACTATGGTGGAACTTGGGATGGCTTCGTCTTCAGACTTTGCCTGATAACATCAAGGCCAAACTGTTGGATGCTCTTTATAATCTCTGATAATAAAAGTTGGTGGTGCTGCTGAAACCTTTAAGTTTGTCAAGGATAAGGGTAAACCCTTGCAGGAGTTGAAACATATTTTTGTTTCTCCTATTCCTAAGTTTGAGTAATTACCCGTCCAAATTTGCTATTGTTTGCAGGCTGTCTCACTCTCCACCTAAGGGGAAAAAGGGTTTTAGAAGTGCACCTCCTGCTAAGTCTACTCAAATCCCTACCTCCCAGAAACCTGCTTTTTAGGATAAGCCAGGTTCCATTTGACAGTTTGCTTCCCCTTTCCATCAGCGAGATTCCCTTGTCCCTTCCAAATTGTTTAAAGATCATAACAGACTTTAGAGTTCTGTCTGTTGTCTGGTAGGGATATTTCATGGTTTGAAAATTCCTTCCTCCCTTTTTGGGCATCCCTCAACCTCCTTGGGAACAACTTCCTCTTTTCCTAGGGGTGTTATTTTCTCTTTTTGTCTAGAGTACCATTCAGACTGTGCCTCCTGCCCAGGCTATGAGGGTTTTTTATTCCAGAACATTTGTGGTTCCCAGGTAAGAGGGCACTTGGAGACCAGTTCTGGACCTTTCCCAGCTCAATACCTTTCTCAATATACCTTCCTTTTGAATGTTGTCTCTTCAGACTTTTTTTTTCCCTTATTCTACCCAAAGGCCTTTCTGGTCTCTCTGGATCTCGAGGATGCCCACCTTCATATCCCCATCCATCCCCTTTACAAGAATTCTTTTACTTTTCTCTGTTTCTTCCTTTTATTTTCAGTTCACTACTTTGCCTTTTGGCCTCTCTACTGCCTCAAGGGTATTCAGGAAATATCTCTCTGCTGCCATTGCCTTTTGCAGGATAAGAGGTGTTCATAGCTTTCCTATCTGGGTGATTTGCTCAAAGGATCATAGGAAATTACTAGGCTGATGGCCCTGGGGCCTTTACAAGCCTAGCCAGTTTATTCCCAAAAAAAAACCTCAGTCAGCACCTGTTGCCTCTGTCAGTGAGAGACAAAGGTGGAATCCCTGGGACAAATTTGTGGTTTCTTATCCACTCATCAAGGTTGCTCTTGAAGAGGGTCAGTGAAATAATTTGACATGTATGGGAAGTCTATTCCAGAGACAGGGCAGCCTCTGGGAGACGAGCCTCTCTCTCCGGCAGGTTTTGGTGATGTTGCATATTAGATTTAGGCCTTTTGAGCATGTACTGCTTGAGGAGTTAGACTTACGGATATGGAACATCTCTATTAGGTCAGGGTCTGATATCGCCTTGTAAGCAACACACAGATCTCCTCTGAGTAAAATCTGTGCAGTACAGAGTAGAGTGATAGTGATTTGAGCCTGTTTGCATAGGACAGGTGTTGAAGGCCATGGATTCTCTTTGTGAGATATTTCTGTGGCCTTTCCAGTTGGTACAGGTGTTTGGAGAGGTACATACCATACCAAACGGGGAGTTGTACTCAATTATAGGCCTAATGAGGGAGGAGTACAGAGAGGTAATAACCTCTTTTTTTCTGGATGCAATCCCTTTACTTATGAGATGAACCAAGTAAAAGGCTTTTCTGACCACTGCCGCTACATGATGGTCGAATGTGAGATTGTTGTCAACCTGAGTACCCAGGCTGTCACCGCAGGCTGTGTGTTAAGGGGGTTACCATTGATGTGGTAATCAGTATGGGCCGTGTCTTTGCTGAATGGTATGATAATAATTTTTTTGTGTTTAACTTATGACATTGGCACCAGTCACTTGTTGCTGTGAGACCCTCTTGTAGTATATTAAAATCATTTGGGGACTCAAAGACAGCACCCAACTTACAATCATATCCGCAAACTTAGTCAGCCATAGGCCCTTTGTCTTGCCCTCCGAGAAGTAGATGTCAAATAGTAGGGGTCCCAGGACAGATCCCTGGGGAACACCACTAGTGACAGGTCTGCTGTCGGAGGTGGTGGCACCTATTTTGACCTTGTGCATCCTATTGGTGAGCCAGTTGGCCACCCACCTGACGAGATATGAATTTACGCCAAGTTGAGTTCGCTTTTCAATTATGCCCGAGTGTGGGATTCTGTCAAAGGCCTTGGCCAAGTCAGGGTAAGCTGTATGTACTGACTTTCCATCATCCATGTTCTTGGTAAAGAAGTTAACCAGGTTCAACAGGCAAGATCTGCCCTTGATGAATCCGAACTGGGTGGGGTTAAGTGCTTGGAGATTGCCTATGTCCTTGTTTATGAGATCCATAATAATACTCTCCATATCATATTACAGGTCAGACTTGTCAAGCTAATGGGGAGATAGTTTCCTGGGTCAGTAGTGGCACCACGTTTGTGCAAGGGGATGACAATGGCAGTTCTCCACTCTGCTGGAATTAAGCTATCGGCTAGCAGGTTGGCTTAGTCAACAGGATCAGTGTAAGTGGTACTGTTCAGTACTAATTCGTAACAAACCTGGACTTTGCCATGGAGGTTCCTGACATAGCTGAAGAAGGCTTTGTGGTTTCCTTTTGTTTCGGAGGCTAGTTTCAATACATAAGTGGCTTTTGAGGTTTTCACTAGTGATTTAATCTGCTTGTTGAGGCTGAGTAGGGAGTTTTTCCAATTTAGAATTTGTTCCTTTTTACCCTTGGAAAACAGTTTCTTCCTTTTGTTGTAAAACCTGTTGATAGAGGCCGTCCACCAGACAGGTTTATGTTTCCTTGAAGAGTAGGTTTTAGTTATGTTGGGTATGGCTGAGTCCATGCAGTTGTACAGGTGCTTGTATACTGCATTGGCGTACTGTTCAGCATAGTTGTCTGCTTCCTCTGAGGGGACCTCCCTTAGGAGGTTTTAGTCAACTTTTGAGAAGTTTTTTAGCTGGTTATGGCTGGGGGTGGGCTGTGGGATAGAAACTTCGAATGAGACAGACCGATGATCTGATCTCACTAAGGAAGAACATACTATGGGAGTGGTGCAGTGGTCACCCATGTTGGTGAGAACCAAGTCCAGAATTTTATGAGATGAGACAAGCTGGTCTAGTGCATTAGAAGTGATGAAGTCAAGGAATCATTGGGTGAGTGCATTAGTGCAGGAATAGTTCACCCAGTCTATGGTGGAGTAGTTGAAGTCACCAAGGATCAGGGTGTTAGGGGGTTCATAGGGTACCTTGATATAGTCAAGTTGATCCAGGTAGGAGGAGTGGGTGTCCCAAATCATGGGGGGGGGCTATAGCTGGCTATAACTTGAATGGGTGTCTTGCCAACTGTCAGTTGCACCTGGAGTAATTCCAGTGCGTCATTCTGGCAAACCAGATTGAAGGTGTGCCTATCCTTAATGAAGGTAGAGACTCCACCACCCTTAGTCTTTCTGACTTTGTTTTGGGGTCTGAAAGTGTGGAATGAAGTATAGCCTGGTAAGGTGGAGTGCTCTCCACAGCCCTGAACCAAGTTTCCGTGACCACACAGACATCGGCATCTTCAGTGCAAGGAGAGCCTCCAGTGATTGCATTGTCAGGTTAAGGCTCCTAGCGTTAAGCAGCATGAGCTTCATTTTGCTTTTTGACAGATCTTTTATGTTGAAAGATTTGTCTTTGGGACATTGCCTAAAAAAGGCACAGCGGGGGAGGCAAGAGCCTTGGCCAGGATCCAGAACCCCAGAGGACAGGTGGAGGCCATCTCTGGCATAGCATCAAGGCCTGTCAACCATGTCATCCCAGGCAGATACTGGATCCCCTTGGAAAGACAGCAGAAACTAAGCCAATTGCTGAAGTCAATTATTTTTTGTTGTTATTGTGGTATCATTCTTGGTGAAGGTAAGATGCTGCTTAGGGCTAGGGTCATACTTTCCTGGGACACATACTCAAAGAGCTCAATCATGTCTCTCTTCATATAGTCCAGGGAGGTACATCTCAGGTCATTCACACTAAAAATTTTGTATTGCATACCACTGGATTCGAACCCAGGACTGTGTGTGGCTAAATGTACTGCATACAGAGTATTTAAAAGACTGAGCTACTGTTCAGGCTTCTACCTCCGATGGTCTGCTTCTGGATCTCCAGTTTACTGTTTCCCTCTTGCAGAATCTGGGGTTTTCTATAAACTTCCAGAAATCTGCTCAGACACCATCTCAGGATCATATTTTCCTTAGTTCCAGGCTTCAGACCATCCCAATGTTGGCATCTCTGCCTGCCTCCGAGGCCCTGTCTCTTACTGCCTTTTTCCAATCACTTTTTTCATCTGGCTTCACTCGTGGCCAGGGATTTTCTGTGTGTCCTTTGGTTCATGGCTTCCACCATTCCATGCTCAATCTGGCCAGGCTGCACATGAGAAAACTACAGTGGTACCTGAAGTCAGTGTGGCTCCTACTTTACCACCCTCTGGAGTCCCCTTTCCTTCCTCCTGTCAAGCTCAAGCTTCAGTGCTGGATTCATCAAATTTTTTTCCAGCCTGGGGGTTACTTTCCAGGCTCCAGTCCTGATTCAAGAGCTCTTTACAGATGCCTCAGACAGGGGAAGGGGGCCTCCTTTGTCTCTGTGAAGGTTCAGGGTCTCTGGCCTCCTCATCAGAGGTCAGACTGCATCAGTATAAAGAAGATATGAGGGCTCTACTCCTAGCTTCTCAGGCTTTTCATTTCCTGTTTCATTGCAGGCCCCTTAAAATTTCATAGACACCACAGTGATGTGGTATGTCAGCAGGC